>NC_086228.1:380000-612500 GCF_036321145.2 Pelmatolapia mariae | reverse complement strand
TCTTTTGCTGCCTGCTTTTATTTTTCAATCCTGGAAGATTTTTGTTAAAGAGAACATCAAATGTGAGCATCACTGTTGCAAAAAAGAGGAAACTTTTTCATGCACGGCTTCTTTTCGGTGCATGTTTTTATTTCCTCCTCTCAGAAGCTGCACTCTGATTGGCTGGTTCCTCGAGGACTATATTTCCTGTTACACAGAGCCTGAAAGAGGAAGTGGAGCTGTGAGTCAGGACGGTCAGCTGTCTGCCATCGCGCTGCTATTTATACCCACGGCTTCAATGTGACGGAGCAAAGCAGCAGGAGAAGAAGAAATGGCCGTCGGTCTGTAATGAGCCCTCAGCTGTGCCGCGGCGTTGTCATGGCGGTAGCATGCTGCCACACCTCCTCACCCTGACCCGGTCCTGCTCATCATTCAGACAAACATCAGCACGATCGCGGTGCTTCAGCTCATCTCCTCTTTAGTCTTTACTCTGCTAAAGCAGCTTTGCATGATTCACACATCAAACTAATCCTTCTGTGTCTCTTACAGCAGCGGTCCCCAACCTTTTTTGTGCCACGGACCGGTTTATGCCCGACAATAATTTCACGGACCGGCCTTTAAGGTGTCGCAGATAAATACAACAAAATAAAACTAGTACCGGTACCGAAAAAAAGAAGATCTATTCATAACACACGTGAAAAGACCCAGGAAAACCGAGTTAACGATAAAAACGAAAACAAAATAACGCTGAAAACCGATAAAAACCCTGAAAACCATACATTTCACACCTGAGCCTCAACTCTCGTGGCCCGGTACCAAACGACTCACGGACCGGTACCGGTCCGACGCCCGGGGGTTGGGGACCGCTGATTTACAGGCCTTGGTGAAGTCTTTAGGAAGCCTGCAGAGGGGCAGGGCCCAGCGCTAACATATATATACTTTTTAGTAAACACTGAGAAACAAAACAAAAAGTATAAAAGTACTCCCAAAAGTATTTTTAAAATGAAAGTAAATATTAGATTTTAGATTTTCATCTTCTACAAATGTTTTCATTTTCAGCAGAGACGCTCTGATGATGTGTTCAGTGGGGCGATCGTGGCTCAAGAGTTAGGAGTTCGCCTTGTAATTGGAAGGTTGCCGGTTCGAGCCCCGGCTTGGACAGTCTCGGTCGTTGTGTCCTTGGGCAAGACACTTCACCCGTTGCCTACTGGTGGTGGTCAGAGGGCCCGGTGGCGCCAGTGTTCGGCAGCCTCGCCTCTGTCAGTGCGCCCCAGGGTGGCTGTGGCTACAATGTAGCTTACCATCACCAGTGTGTGAATGTGTGGATGACTGGATGTGTAAAGCGCTTTGGGGTCCTTAGGGACCAGTAAAGCGCTATATAAATACAGGCCATTTACCATTTAAAACCTGTAAAATGTATGTATACAAATCACAAAGTGCTTCACAATAAAACCACAAAAATAACTAAAATAATAGAAAACATGAGGAAATTCATTCAAAGCTTGTTTGTATAGAAATGTGTTCAGCTGCTTTGTAAACGAGTCAGTGGAGCGTGCACAGCGTAAAGACGACAGCCTCGGCGCCTGACGACCCACGCGGGGTTTGAACCCAGTACGTGGGACCGACGGTGACCTCTGACCCGAGTGCTCGGGAAGAAGCAGGAGGCCTCAGCGGGTCAGAGATACGCTGGGGAGCTTCACCACGCAGAGCTCGAAAAGCTCAAACTAACATTTTACACGAAACCTCAAATTTACCAGCGACCGATGAGGAGAAGCCGAATCTGGAGTAACATGTGACCTCCTGTTAGTGCGGCAGCGTCGCGTGCAGTCTGAAGGCGATCCAACGCCGATTGGTTGAAACCAGTAAAAAGACCGTTACAGAAGAAGTCAAAGCATGAAGAATCACCTCAGGCTCCGCCTCTGACACCAGCACAGGTTACAGATGTTTGAACACACACTCAGCTCTCAGAGATGACGCCCACATTTCTGACGCAGGAGCCTAAAAAACAGATCATGTGATCGCCAGCAATAGTTTCTGTTTTATCCGTGTTTAACTGGACGACGTTACATAGAAACCATTAGAGTAGAACCAACCACCTCGCCCTGCAGACCGCGGCCGTTAAGCTGCAGGCAGACTCGTGTGATTAAGACTAGACTTTGTAATAAGATGTGTGGAACGTTTCATACCCTGTTTGAAGTTTTCTGGATGCTGAAAAGTTGTTCATTGACTTGTTGTGTAACTACAGAGTGACAGCTCACACACTGTCGTGCTAATCAGCTGCTGTTTTGCTGGTTCAGTCTTACAGTCTGTGGTCTTAAACTGACACAGATTCAGCCGCAGAGAGACGTCATCACATGACCAACGGACGGTTCATTTAAAAAGCTCTGGCGCTAACATTGAGGCCGGAGGACAACGATGGTGCTTGTAGCGCAGCAGTGAGTGTGGCTGTCGCTCCGTGGTATTGAATAGAAGTCGGGGGTTAGGCTCGCAGGCTGTTTGCTGCGCTGGTGCTCAGACGTGTTGCTTCCCTGTTACACTAGTGTCTGATCCTAGAGCACATGAAGATGCTGGTGAATCGCGAGCAGTGAGAGGAGACGTGAAGCAGGGTGTCATCAGCATAGCCATGGAGTGAAATGATGGAGGCGCTTTTCAAAGGGCCCTGAAACAGATCCCTGAGGGACGCAGCACGACCCAACACGAGGACTCAAACAGGCCACATCAGCTCAGAAACAGGAGGCTGCTCTTTAACTCTGAGTGAGTCTCTGTCAGTTACAGAGAGCATCAACATGAGAATGGAGAAGTTATCTCAGGTCGGCAGGAAGACGATGTTACGACATCGGCGCTGAAACAGTTTGCGGGTGAATATAAATTTCTTTTCTTAAAAGTAAAACAGTTTCACGTATGTGACGATTTACAAGAAACAGGAACCGCGTCCTCGCCGGCCTGAGGCCCGCCTGCAGCCAGTATATATGTACACGTGATCACACGAGTACAGACACACACCTAAACACACCTGCACAGTCTCAGGTTGACCTCTGACCTGTCTGTTGTCTCTGGGCACTTTTTACAATCACTGTGACATCACACCTTCATTCAGGCGCCTACCAACCATCCCGAGGTCAGGGGTCAGTTTGTCACAGAGCCACCACCCTAAATAAGCTAAAGATGAGAGCCGTTACATCACCGTGGCCGTTAGGAGGTTTATAAAAACTCCCGAACAGTCAAAACGATGTTTTCAGACAATGAAATGAATCCAGTGAAATCTATGAAAGTTTTAAAAGTAATTAAAGGATGGACAACAGCTTCATCTTCCTGTTTCTAGTACGTAACAGCTTCACGTCCGAATGGACCCAAACCATAAACATGACCTTTGGTTTGGAAATGATGTTCCTCTTAGAGTCACGGAGGACCAGGAAGCAGGGGCAGGCTCAGGGCGGGGCTAGTGAGCCTCAGACACAGCCATCAGTCGTTTTAAAAGAACAACCCGGAGAAGGTCAGCCCGTTTTGATCCCAAGCACAGTTTCCATGTCTGACGCTGAAGGATTCCAAAAGTTTTCCGATTAGATGACACGATCCACTGGATTATGTAGCTGTGATTTACACGGACGGTTATTACAGGTTCGCCTGAAGCAGCGATGTCAGCATCACCTGCTCTTTACTCTGATTGGTCTATAACAGATCACTGTAGGTGAGGTTTCCTGTGACTGTGAGAGCAGACCAAGTGTGTGTGTGTGTGTGGGTGTGGGTGTGTGTGTGTGCGTGTGTGTGTGTGCGTGTGTGTGTGCCTACAGGGAAGGCGATTTCACACAGCTTGTGTGTCCAGTCATCCAGATGGTTCCTGTCGGCGGCGAACACGTAGATCTTCTCCGTGGTCTCCACCAGGAAGGACCCGGTGTCTTTGGGACATCCCTCCATCTCCACCTCCGTCACCCGGATACAGTCCGCCAGACGGATCACCTAGGACACGTAAACACACACTATCACCTGGGTACCAGCATGCATTATTGCTACGGTAATAACCTGGAATGATGCTGAGCCGACAAAAAGTAGCCACAGAGTGAGAAGAAGAAGACGAACAGCAGCATCGGCAGGCACAGTAGAAGAAAGAACACAGTAGAGTCCAGTAGAGTCTGCTGCACCTTCTTGTGCTCCTGCTGCTTGCGCAGCGTTTTGTCATTCTTCTCGGCGTTGCCTCCATCTTTGCACTCGTAGAACTCCAGCCTGGAGATGGAGCAGGAGCTTTCTCTGTACAGGACGCACCACACCCGCTTCCACTTCTGTAAAGACACGCAGGAGAATACACGTTACACAAACACACCAACACGCACGAGTATTAAAAGGTGACCACGGCTCAGGACGGGAGGCGTGCTAACATTCTTCTTCTGGACTTTGTGAAATGACCGTTTGGATGTTTGGACAGGTGAATAGCCTCGAACACAAACTCAGGTCAGCAGGTCAGTGCAGGGCAGTGACCACAGCAGAGGAAGAATAAGACTAATGGTGACACAGGCGACCAATGACAGAGGTGAACAGGTGAACAGGTGGGTACCTTTCCAAACCTCTGCTGCTGGAGGTACAGCACCCCCTGCTTCCTGATGTCCTCCTCCATGACGACACCGCTGCTTCACCTCTCCTCTCCTCGTCTTTCTCCGCTCCTCTTTTTGCTCCACCTTTGTCGATGTTGGCGTCCCTGCTGTCTCACCTCCTTATATGTCTAATCCTCCTCCCTGCTCCTTAAAGGGTGAGGGTCTCCCCCTCTGGTTGTCCACGTTCTCCTCCTGCTCCTCTTCGTCTGTTTGCCTTTCGCAGCTCTTTCTCTTCTGCGTAGTGTTTACGCTGGACTTTTGTAGTTCAGGTTTGAACTTCTCCTTTACGTCTTCCTGCTCCTCTCTGCTCCTCTCTGGTCTCGTTCTTCGTCTGTTCTCTTTGAAGGAGCCCGATCGGTCCAGTGTGCAGACTCTCAGCGTCTCCTCTGCTCCTTCTGTGGTTCACCTCCCCTCCTCTGCTCCCTCCCTCTGTGAGTCTGTGGTGTGAGTGTGATGCAGAGAGACGTTGAATGTGTCATGTGTGTTTCCTGCCTGTTGCAATGAGTAATGCAGAACTAACAGGCCGTGTGAAGCTTTGCCTGAGTGCTGCGCTGCTTCCTCATGCTGTCACTTTGTAGCGTTAGTTCTAACAGAGCAGCTTCAGCGTCTGCTTTGACTTTTTCACAGTTTTCTTTCACTTTTGAACCACCCGTTCCTCCATGTGCTGAGACGCTGATTGCACAGGACTGTTTAGTGTTACGACGCCCCCTGGTGGCAGCCTGGTGTCCTTCGCGGCCTGTGTGGTTTGTCTTGATTGAAAACATACTTGGTGCTTTTCAGGGGTCCGTTCTTCGTACCTCGCTTACTACATCCAAGATCAAATCATCGCGCTAACTTTGAGCTCGCTAATCCGGTTCTCCGAACACACCTGTTGTTGACGATTAGTATAGCTGGATGAAGTAATCTGAGATCACTGGGTGGCTTAAAAGGGGCTACGCATCGATAGTAGAAACATTGATCGGCAACCCTGTGATTGGTCGGCGAAGATGTCGAAGGAGCGCGCTCAGTATTTCACGGCAGCAGAGCAAGAACTCTTGATTGAGGGATTTCAGGAGTTTCGGAGTTTAATTAAAACGCAGGGGAACACTGCAAAGGCTGCAAAAGCAAGGAGAGCGAGCTGGCAGAAAGTTGCTGACAAATTAAACTCGTAAGTAATTTATTATATTATAAGATAAGATAAGATAAGATGACCTTTATTAGTCCCACACGTGGAAAATTTGTTTTGTCACAGCAGGAAGTGGACAGTGCAAAAGTTATGAAGGACAATTAGAATAAAATAAAATAAGAATAAATACAGTACACAACTGTACAGAATAGAATAAAAATAGAATACTATATACACTAGAATAAAATAGAATAAAATATACAATAGGATAAAAATAGAATACAAATGCTATATACAACAGAGTGAAAAATACAACGGTGCCAGAAAGATTATTGCACATTTGTGTTATTGCACATTTGTGAATGTGTGTGTTTGATCAGTTAAAGTCTTTGTTGTGGAGTCTGACAGCAGTGGGGAGGAAAGACCTGCGAAATCTCTCCGTCCCACACCGTGGGTGCCGCAGTCTCCCACTGAAGGAGCTGCTCAGTGCTGTCACAGTCTCCTGCATGGGGTGGGAGATGTTGTCCAGCAGGGATGACAGCTTAGCCACCATTCTCCTGTCACTCACAACCTCCACTGGGTCCAGAGGGCATCCTAGAACAGAGCTGGCCCTTATTATATTACATTATATCATGTGATATTATAATATACCACATTATATTATATTACATCATATCCTCTTTCACATTAGAGCCACAACAGGACCCACTAGAACATGGGAACAAGTAAAAGTGAAATATAAGAATATTCTACAGAATGGTAATATTTATCACTTATATTGCTTTTAGTCTCTTGAAAAGAGACCCTGCAATAATCTGTTTGTTTGTAAATAATACCCTCACGGGAAAATCGATATCTCTCTATGAGCACACTGTTGCGCTGAGCTAAAGGATCCTGTCTATCCCGCAACCCAGATAGCAAGGAAACATTGAAACAATGTTGAGTCAATATCAGGCGACGTCATTGAAGCAACGTTGAAGTGTGACGTTGACCCAACATCACTCTTGCACCCATTTTTAATGTTGAAACAACGTCAGGTTTTGATGTTGAATCAATGTTGAAACCTGACATTGATTCGACGTTATATTTTCTAACACTGTTGACATTGAAACAATGTCAGATTCTGATATTGAAACACTGTTGAGATATGGTATTGATTTTCCACCTCTTTCGCACAGTTGCTTTTTATTGAAAAAAACAAAAAACCAAAAAAGGTCAATAGACATGTATCATTTGCAAAATACTTTATTAAAAGACAAAGTTTCCTATTTACATTTCTATGTTTCACATCACTTTTTATTATTTACTCCGGGATGGGGATGGATGATGTGCTTCCTGCGCGCCACCCGTACGATCTGGAGCATATCTGAGCCATTTCTGGACTGCTTGAGCAAAGACCAACTCAGACATAGAGTTCGCCCCTACCTGCTGCGCCAGGCCATCTAGGACAAAAAATAGACACACACACAAAAAAAGGGAATTAGAGCACATGAATAAGCTCTTGTTAATTGTCTTCAGCAGGGAGAAAGTATGTAAACTCCTAGGCTGATAAACATGAAAGTCACCAGGCGGAAATCAGCAAACTGCCGCATTTGATTCCCAAAGAGCTATAAGCTGAAAATGTGATATGTCTTAGCATGGTGTGCCGTGTATCCTTTAAAAAAAAAAAAGAAAACATGGGTCCTCGGGCTGTACAAAGTGTACAACCCGAGGACAAAACAAGCCGAAGACCAAAGACTCCATCTCCAGATTAACCGGACATGAAAGTCTTGTTATTAAGAAAGACAAAGTAATATAGCAAAAAACAGACATAGGAAATGTGAAACGCACCCAGCACATCAATTGATCCCTTTATTGTTCACTTTAGGCTCATAAAACTACAATAAATGTTAAAACTTACCAAATATGCATCTGCACAGCGCTGTCTCTTTAAATGCCCTTTTTTGCTTTGTCTGGTCCTTGGTATTTTTTCCCTGCCCAGTTGAGTACAGAGGCCAGCTCCTTTGTAATGGCATAAACCATTACACGGCGGACTCGCACCTCCAGTGTGGTCCAGCAGCACCAATCAACGCAAAGCGTCTCACCTATAGACACATTTTAAGAGATGGAATTAGCGAGTCTCATGTCTTAAATGTGTATGCAAGTGCTTGTGTGTTTACTTCATGTAATTGATGATAGAAACATGTCATTTGGTTTTCCCTAAAGCCTGATTTTCAAGTCATACAAAGAATAAACCAAAGTATTGGCAGTGCAATGTATTTCTATTCACTTTTGTTGGATATTCATTTGTTAGTTCTTGTAACTGCTAAAAGTGTTTACTAGTTTTTGCCTGTCACATATATTTGTTATACCATGTAAACTGTGAAATTCCAAGATTTTCAAACTTGCCTTGTAATAGTGGCCTCACAGAGTCTCTGGGATCTACAGAAAAAAAAAATCACAACAAGATGACATTCAGGAGTATAAACTGGTGTTTTGAAGATAAGAGTACAATAACATTGTGATGCAGCTTTAAAGCTTTTTTAAAAGCATACCATCTATAGGGAAGACATCAGACTCTGCATGCTGGGGAGATCGCAAAGCTGTGTCGGTTTGTGCCGGAGTGGCGAAAGGTGCCGGAAGCTGGGTGGGGCATTATGATGGTTGCTATCAGTGGGCTGGGGGGCAGACTGCGGAGTGATGAGGGCTGTTTAGAAAAAGATCATTTTTTAAGTATTTAAGAATACAGACAACTTGTCAAAAAAGTTTCCTTGTGTCAGACACAGATATGTACACAGACACTAGACAGTATTTTATTACCTGGTATTTTCACTCGAGGGGCCTGGGGAAACCGTTTTTTTGTAGGCTGCTCGTCCTCTGAGTCCGTATATGTGTACAGGGGATTTGGTCTAAAGAAAAGAAATTAAAAACGGTCTTAAGTAATTGTAAATATGCTTTTGGCATATTGTTTCCTAAAGTTAGTTTGATTTCTAACAACACACACAGGAAACAGAGACGTGCAAGAAGGTGCAGTATACAATGAATTTTTGAAGTGCACAAGTGTACACGGCTTTGCATTTTTAAAAAGTTTACAAACTTCCACTTTTTGGACTATATTATGTGGTGATATTGCAGTATGCAAGCACCACAGATATGTATAAAAGACAAGATCATAAATTCTTAACAATCAAAGATATGTTTGTGAATAAAAAGGTTTTACTTGTGCTTTCTTTTAAGACTGGTCTGGGTTTCTTCTTCGGACTGAAGGTCAGACGTATCACAGCGTTCACGTGGATATCTCTGAAGACTGCGTTCTGCTTCGTGAAATGTGCCTGGAAATACAAACACAATGTACGGCCAGACATACATTACGTGTGGACAAAAGGTGCAAACGCATAGAAAAATCAGCGTACCAGCGTATTTCAAAAATACGCTGGTACGTGTGGACGTAGCCTTATTCATTATTCAAGGCACAAACGGAAAGTCATGTACGCGTGCAACGTAAAGTTAGGTGAGCGTGCAACGTACAGTCACGTATGCTGCGTGAGTCTAAAGTTTTCGTGTGCGCATTGAAGTGAGTGCTCTCCAATCATCAAAAGTAACAAAGTCATTGAACACGTTTATACAGTTAACTTTACGTTTATCAATCATATATCACAGATTTAGAATTTTTTGTAGTACTAAGCAACTACAGAGCGAAAGTCTGGGTCAAGCGCCGAGGCGACGGCAAGAACAAAGGAAACCTCGAAGCGTTAAAGCTAGCTTTGTAAGGGAATATAACGAAGAAATTATGAAACGAAAATGTTTTCTTTGTTGATATACTTTGTTCGCAGTGCAATTTATTTGTTGCCGGATTGTAAGAAGTAGACACAATTTAAATAACAGTAAGAAAAAAACTCGTTAATGTACAACATTAACAAGTTTTTTTTTTTACTGTTATTCAAATGCAAACATGGAAATACCGAGTAGGAAAAAAAATCATTCATTCTTACCTTATACTAATCGTGGTGCGGGCCAGTGCAGTGCATGAACTGATGCCTTCTCCGGTCAATTCCGCTGAGAGTAAATTAAATGTCCCGCTCTACTGTAGAAGACAATGAATACCGGGGGAGGGGGGGGGGGGTGTACCAATGTGAGAGGGGTGCTGCGGAATAGTCCAAGTGATCGCTGCTTTAATTTCCCGGTCAACTATACATAAATTGCACGTAGACACGATTTTTTAAAGCTGGTGAACTAGACCAAGTCATTGATAACAAATGAACAATAAATCTACTTTCTCTGGTACTTTATACCCGATCAGTTGCAATGCAATTTAATGCTCAACTACAAATCGATGGTTTTTGATGGTGACCGGAGCCGAATGATCGTCAACTATAAATAGACGTTTTCTCGACGTTGTTGTTGTCACCTGGTCGACTATAAATAGATCAAATATCAATGACAAAAAAACAACGGTGAATCAACATCGTTACAACGTCTCTATAGTAAGACCGTCGGTTTACCACAGTATTTCAATGTTGTTACAACATTGGCATTTCAACCCCGACCATATACGACGGTTCGGATGAAAAATCAACATAGATTCAATGTCGTCTTGCTATCTGGGAATATACGCTGAATTCTGAAAACTCTCCTTATCAATCTTGCACCTTCCGCAATGGGTTGCTCGCGTACAAACGGACAGGACATGGCTGCGACAGACTTCCCAAATCCACCTTCGCTTTTATAGCCGTGGTCTCTCATCTTGATTACACAAAGTAATTTACTATTACTACTCTAAAATATGAATTACATCTGAAATAATCAAATACATGAAATAGAATGATTAATAGTACATTTCCCTTTTTTTAGGAAATGACCTGTATGTATCTGTATGAAATCAATAAAAGAATCAAATGCTGCATTATCTTTAGTTACATTGATAATATTTATTTATGGTAAAACAGTGGAGAAATATCGCTGTTGCTTTCATATAACTGCAGCGGACATACCTGAGTGGCCGCGATCTAATCCTGTTTACATAAAGTAAGCCTGCTCCCGAGCAGGTTTACGCTTACGGATCTGTTGCTATGACAGCAAGTCCCGGATGAGCTTCGGAGAACCGAACGATCCAAGATCACGCGAAATCGTCAACATTCAAATCCGGCTAACTTACTTAGCGAGGTACGAAGAACGGACCCCAGAACTGGAACTTTCACGTTTTGTTTCGTTTCGTTTTTTGAAGCAGTTTTTGTATTTTTGACCTTTGAACTTCAGTCTGTTCATTTACAGCCTCCTGTTTTTGTTCCAGGCTTCAAGAGACGCTCACACTTTTCTTTATACGGCACCGAATCACAGCTGGCCCCTCAAACAATCTGGACTCGTTTATGCAAAGAGGAGCAGACGCGACACTCGTGCTTAATCTCCGAGTGAGTGTGTGTGTGTCTGTGTGTGTGCGGTGGAGGGGGGGGGACACACGCAAACGTTTAGTGTTTAATGATGTTGATGTTTGTTGTTTTAATGTGCTGTCAATAAAATTGTGTTAATGGTCTCTCGTCCCCCCCCGTCTCTCGTCCCTGTCCTCTCATGGATGGTAAATGGACCCAACTGAGCGCTCTTGTTTCTGTGCTTTCACTCTAACATTCACACTCTGATGGACGCAGCGAGACACACACACACACACACACACACTCACACTCACACACACACACAGACACACACACACTCTTACACAGACACACACGCTCGCACACTTACACACACACAGACACAGACACACGCTCTCACACTTACACACACACACACACACACACACATACACACAGACACACACACAGACACACACTCTCACACACACACAGACACACACACACACACACACACAGACACACACGCTCTCACACTTACACACACACACACACACACACACACTCACACTCACACTCACACACACACACACACACAGACACACACACACTCTTACACAGACACACACGCTCGCACACTTACACACACACACACACACATAGACACACACTCGCTGCTTTCACGCTCTGAATCAGGTCCAAACGATGCAGCATGAATTGGAGGGTCACTTGAAGTCTGTGAGGTCACAGAGAGACGGCGAGGACATGGCGTCAGCTCGTTTGCTTCACAGCAGGACGATCAGCAGCAGACGTTCCTTCCTGTTGTTTCATCTGACGCAAGAATAACAAAGAATCAAACACTCAGCGCGGTCCAGAGGAGTCCGCCTCGCAGCCTCCAAAGACCAAAGGGAACATCCAGACTCTCAGCTGAGGCAAACATTTAAATACAAATATCTTTTTCCACCTCAGACCTTAACAAAAAGAAGGCTTTCTCCACGTGTTAAGTTTTTATTTGTCATTACAGCTAAGAATGGCACATTACTGCTGCAATGAAATCCTGAGGCTCAGAGCCCGTCAGCACTGACTTATGTAAATAAAGAAAATGTATGTTTATAAAACAAGAGTGGAATAAATAAACACAGATGAGTAAAAATACTGTTAGTGTAACAGGGTCATAAATCACATCTTGTTATAATTACACAAAATGTGTTCTAAACCCCCAAACCGTTCCTGTTATACCTGACTGTTAGGACCTCCAAGCCTGTAGTTATGTTCATCATCAGTTAGAGCCCCTCCTCATTGTTCTTCTTCTTTGGTGCAACCCTATAAATACAGTGTACCCCTTTGGCCTCTCCCCTTTTCTACAATTCCCCTGTGGGAGAGGAGCTGGAGTGGGCAAGCTGTTTATTTGGAGGTCTTTCTTTCTTTTACCTTTTTATCATCAGGATCAGACACAACGCAGAAACACACCGGTTACATTAGGTTGTAGTGCAGAGGCAGTGCTGCATACATGTACAGTGTGTATAGTGATAGTGTAAAAGACACTGTCCAATATTTCAGCAGTTAAAAGGAACACTAAAAATTTACTGAGAAATCCAACATTTTCAACACCAGAGAAATAACAAGGTTTACAATGACATGTCTATACTCATCACCCGTCTACTGGGGAAAAACATCACGAACACAAAGAAGAAACGGCCAAAAGAAAAATAAAGTTTCATAAAATCAGTGAAAACACTGATATAAAAAAACACAAGCTAAGAAAGTCAAAGGAGTTTGCAAAGAAAAGCGTCTGGACTTCTTTAAGTTGCTTGAAGACGTTTCACCTCTCATCCGAGAAGCTTCTTCAAGCTAAGAAAAAAACATTCTGAATCAAGAAAAAGACCACGCAGCTGTTTGTTTGTATCCACACAAAAGTATAACAACAGCAACAGCAACAACAACAGCAACAACAACAACAACAATAATAATAATAATAATAACAAATCCTTTTTCCCATCCTGACGGGTGGCGCTGAACGCCTCCTGTGTGTGATTGGCTGCTGAGGCTCATGTCACCGCGGTGGGCGGGTCCTGCTGTAGCTGAAGATGGTTGCTCCGTGCTGGGATCAGCAGGTCTGAAGGTAACCGTCTCTGCGGCTCTTTGGTCGGTGTGAGCGGCTGTCTGCGCTCCGTATCCCGGCCGGAGGCTCCTCCGCGGGGCCGGGTCCCGGGCCGCCGGCACGCGGCCGCTACACTGCTTGTTAGCATGTTAGATTAGCATCAGCTGCTAACGGAGGGCTAGCAGTGACGTGACAGCAGCTGTTACACAACAGGCGTGAGGTCAAAGGTTGCGCAGTGTTAGGCCAGCACACATTGATGACTGTGCGGGGACAGAAAAAGCAGCAGCAGATAATCATCGTTTATTGATTTTGTTCCTCTGTCACAGAGAACTGAACACGATGACGTCAACGTGACCTCACGTGACGTTCAGCTGTCTGGCCTGTGTTATGATGCGTTCACTGTCTGGCCGTATTGCAGGTGTCCGCGATGTCCAGGGAGCAGGCGAGCATCAGCGAGCTCCTGCTCTCACTGGACAGTTCAGAGCTGCAGGAGGCGGAGCGAGTGAGAGCCGCAGTCAACCAGCAGCTGAGTACAGGTGAGTTCAACTGTGCAGCACGACTGAATGACGCAGGTCTGCATCTCTGTGACGCGCTCACCACGTGAACCAATCACGAAGCTGCACTTTTGCTGACGTCCAGCAAAGCAACCTTATCAACTCAGTGTGACATCACTTGTGACGGCCAATCAGTGCAGAGCTCCCAGCATGCATGTTTCTCCTCTCAGACAAAGGGGGCGCTGTCCTCTCCTCCGTGGTGGAGTACTACCTGGACTCGTCATCTTCTCAGGCCTTGCTCCTCCTCTCCTCCATCAGGGAGCCGCATCACAAAGTGAGCCCCGCCTGCTCGCAGATCTCCTGTTCTTTACACTCTCTCTGTGACTCTAACACCTGTTGGCTCCGCCCACTAGGTGCTGCTGGAGAAGCTCAACGAGTCTGTGAGTCGATCCGGGACCAGGCTGGGCGCCCTCACCCTGCTGGGTCACCTGATCAGGAAACAGCCGCCATGGGTTCATCACATCAGCCGCTCGCCGCTGCTGCTCTCACTGCTGCGCTGCCTCAAGGTAGCACACACACACCTGAGACACACCTGTCCTCCTGCACATTCAGACTCTGTCATGATGTCGATCACGTGACCTCCTCACAGGTCTGATTCCTGCTGCTGTAACCTCAGAATTCCACTTCCTGTTTTTCAGACGGACAGCGATGTGGTCGTCCTTATCACGGGAGTCCTGGTCCTGGTCACTCTGTTACCCATGATTCCTCAGGCCGGGAAGCAGCACATCAACGACTTCTTTGACGTGTTTGGGCGCCTTGCATCCCGCAGCTGCAAAAACCCAGGTAACTCACTCACACAGCAGGGGGCGCTGCAGGAAGCAGCTCCTTATGCTTTCTGATTGGTCAGTCTGCTTCTCTGAGTGGTTGTTAAGATGTTTTCTGATTGGCTCGTGCAGGTCATGAGCCTGTGGCCCACCTGGTGCACCTCCATGCAGGTACGTACTCTCTGTTCCACCGCCTGTATGGGATGTTCCCCTGTAGCTTCATCTCCTACCTGCGGCTGCACTACAGCATGAAGGAGAACCTGGACACCTTCCAGGAGGTGGTGAAGGTGAGTGCACACCTGCAGGGGGCGGTACTGATGTGATGACCGCAGGTGTTCCTTCAGTTTCACCTCACACTTTGTCCTGTCCCGTCAGCCGATGTTGGAACACGTCCGGGTTCACCCAGAGCTCGTTACAGGCACTCAGGACTACGAACTGGACCCGTCCAGGTGAGTCCAGCTTGGAGACAGAAACCACACCTGAGCGTGCTGAACCAGGTCAGCAGGTCCTTTGACAGAGTGAAACCAGCGCTGAGCTCAATCGAACGCAAATCAACAATAAAGAAACAAAATAACACCAGATTGAGTTTTCTTAAAGTATCCTATCCAGCTGAGTTCACATCGCACAGAGGCGTGTTTACCGCAGCTCAACATCAAGCTTTCCTTTATCTGAACGCCCGCCACTCGATTCCAGCAAATGACAGGAAGTGATGCGCTCTGATCTGCCAGCAGGTTCAAATAACACGGGCACACACACGACGTGGCCTCAGAGCAACACATTTCATCTCTAAGTTTGTAACCAGCCTTAAAAAACAGGGACGTCTGCAGCAGCTGTTAGTCTGAGGGAGGTCAGCCAAGCTTGATAGAAACACACAGAACACAGCTAAATACACAGATTAGATAAGGACAGGCCTGGAAAGAAACCTCGTGCACTTCTTTAGCATCTATCCGAGGATTAAGGATCGCCAGATTCCAAAACTCTGATCCTGCAGTTCTTCAGGAAGTGAAGAGGGCAGCATGCAGCTACAAAAGTCTTCTATCCTGAAGACGAAGGAGGTCGCTCAGACGCAGAAGCTACGTGTGTGTGACACAACGACTAGTGTACCTGTCGTGATAGCTCCACCCTCTCACACGGATTAGAAAGGCAGTGTAGCCTAGTTACCCATGAACTGCACGTTTTTGTTTGGTTTTCTTATCCTTGCATTCAGTTGGGTATCGTGACTCTGATGTCTCTAACTCCAAACATTTAAAATGAAAAGAAGACTTTGACTGTTTTCTGTTTGAAATATGTTTTCTCTTCCACCACTGTCTGCTAGGATGTAATCAGAATCAGAATACTTTATTGATCCCTAGGGGAAATTATTTTTTTGTTACAGTGCTCCAATACAAACAAACATTAACAAAGACAGACAATACACTAACTAAGAATAGCACAATATATACAGGCATATATATACATAAAGTCACTTATTAATAAATAGCTGAAAAAGAAACATGTTGCAGTACTGCTGTTGCAGTAAACAGTGTGTTAAGTGGATGCGTTGTACAGGGAGATGGCCACAGGCAGGAATGATTTCCTGTGACGTTCAGTGGTGCTTTTCGGTACTCTCAGTCTTTCACTGAACGTGCTCCTGTGACTGACCAGCATGTCATGGAGTGGGTGGGAGGTGTTATCCAACATTGTCTTTATTTTGGACAACATCCGCCTCTCCGACACCACCTTGAGGGAGTCCAGCTCCATCCCCACAACACTACTGGCCTTATGGATCAGTTTATTGAGTCTGTTGGCATCTGCGACCCTCAGCCTGCTCCCCCAGCATGCCACAGCATAGAGGATCGCACTGGCCACAACAGACTCGTAGAAAATCCTGAGCATTTTCTGGCAGATGTTGAAGGACCTCAGTCGCCTCAAAAAATAGAGACAACTCTGGCCCTTTCTGTAAAGTGCTGTGGTGTTTGTAGCCCAGTCCAGTTTATTGTCAATGTGTACTCCGAAGTATTTATAGTCCTCCACAATGTCAACACTGACCCCCTGGATTGAAACAGGGGTCAAGTGTTTCCTGGTCTTCCTGAAGTCCACGATCAGTTCTTTGGTCTTTGCCACGTTGAGCTGCAGATGATTCTGCTCACACCACGTGACAAAGGAGTCGACCACAGCCTGGTACTCCGTCTCATCATCCCTGCTGATGCATCCAACCACTGCAGAGTCATCAGAAAACTTCTGAAGATGGCAGGTCTCTGTGCAGTGGCTGAAGTCCGTGGTGTAGAGGGTGAAGAGGAAGGGGGAGAGGACAGTCCCCTGTGGTGCCCCTGTGTTGCTGATCACCTTGTCAGACACACACTGTGGGAGACGTACATATTGTGGTCTTCTTGTCAGGTAATCAACAATCCAGGACACCAGAGAAGCATCCACCTGCATCGCTCTTAACTTACCACCCAGGAGGGTTGGCCTGATGGTGTTGAAAGCACTAGAAAAGTCAAAAAACATGACCCTCACAGTGCTCGCCGGCTGGTCCAGATGGGCGTAGACACGATCGAGCAGGTAGATGATGGCGTCCTCTGTTCCGAGACGAGGCTGATAGGCAAATTGAAGGGGATCCAGATGTGGTCTGACAATGGGTCGCAGCTGGTCCAGGATGAGCCTTTCCAGGGTCTTCATGATGTGGGAGGTCAGTGCCACAGGCCTGTAATCCTGGGGGCCACTGGGACGTGGCGTCTTTGGTACAGGGACGAGGCATGATGTCTTCCACATCACTGGGACCCTCTGCAGACTCAAACTCAGCATAAACAGTTTATGAAAGACTCCACACAGCTGGGGGGCACAGGTCTTGAGGACGCAGGGACTCACTCCGTCTGGTCCAGCAGACTTGCCCGAGTGCAGTCTCCTCATTTGCATCTCAACCTGGTATTGAGTGAAGGTGATGGGTGGGGGAGGGGTGTCAGGAATCTCACAGGAGGCAACAGCGCCATGTGAAGAGAGAGGCTGGCACAGTGGTGTGGCTCTGGATTCCAGGCTGACTACAGGTGAGGTTGTGGGGGTGTGAGCAGACACTGTGGTGTCGAATCTATTGAAAAACAGATTCAGCTCGTTAGCTCTATCCTCACCTCCCTCAGCTCCCCTGCTGTTGGTTGGCCTGAATCCAGTGATGGTCTTCATGCCCCTCCACACCTCTCTCATGCTGTTCTGCTGGAGTTTCCACTCCAGCTTCCTCCTGTAATTGTCCTTAGCCTCTCTGATCTTGTCCCTTAGTAGCACCTGGACCTTCCTCACCTCCTCTTTATTGCCCCCTCTGAAAGCCCTCTTCTTGTCGTTGAGGAGGGCTTGATGTCCTTAGTCACCCACGGCTTGTTATTTGGGTAACAATGAACAGTCTGAGCTGGAACAATGGAGTCGGTGCAGAAAGTTATGTAGTCTGTGATACACTCAGTAAGCCCATTGATGTCCTCGGCGTGAGGCTCACAGAGTGTTTCCCAGTCGGTCACCTCGAAACAGCCCTGTAGTTCCTCTAAGGCCTCCTCTGACCACCTCCTAATGCTCCTCGTGGTCACAGGTTCCCTCCTCACAATTGGCACATAGCGGGGGGTGAGGTGAATCAGGTTATGATCTGACCTACCAAGTGGGGGGAGGGAGGAGGAGCTGTATGCATCCTTGACATTAGCATACAGTAGGTCTAAGATTCTCTCCCCCCTGGTGGGACAGTCCACATATTGTCTGAATGTTGGTAGTATATTGTCCAGTGATATGTGGTTGAAGTCACCCGAGATCACAATAAAGGCACTCGGGTGCTGAGTCTGTAACCGGGCTATGGCAGAGTGGATAGTGTCACATGCAGCTGTGGGGTTAGCAGAGGGAGGAACATAAACAGCTGCCAAGATGACGTGAGAGAATTCCCTGGGCAAATAATACGGCCTGAGTCCAACAGCACACAGTTCAATGTCCGGGCAACAAATCCTTTCTTTGATTGTTATGTTGGCAGGGTTACACCACCGGTTGTTAACTAAAACAGCCACCTCCTTTCCGCTTACCGCTAGCGATGCTGTCCCTGTCCCCCCGAACAGTGTGGAAGCCTTCCACGGAAGCATTCTCGTCGGGAATGTCCTGGTGCATCCATGATTCAGTGAAACACATCAGGCTACACTCTCGGTATTCCCTCTGACTCCGTACCAGTGCTGAGAGCTCGTCAATTTTATTCGCTAACGATCGCACATTTCCCATTACGATAGACGGCAGACACAGTTTATACCTCCTCCTCGCTTCGAGCCTCCGCTGTCTCACCGTCTCCTTCTTCCTTCTCTTCTGTCCTTGACCTCTGCATCCCCGATGTGTTTTCCTCCAAATTTCAGCTGGTACTTCTGCGGGTCTGGCCAGCGAGCCGGCCGGCATCAGGGCGATCAGCTGATCTCTGGAGTAAACAGTCCGTGCATGTAGATGTGCCGCGGTCCCGTTCCTTGATAAAAGTAATAGTTCCACGGCCACCAGAAGAACAAAAACTCTCTCAATCCACATGATTGGGTGAAGGATAATAAACGGATGAAAATACAAGTCAGAAAAAAAAGAATACGTAAGAAAACAGAGCTAAACTAAGAGAAAAAGCAGGAGCGACTGTAACAGGCTGCACGCTGGTTGGCGCATGCGCAAATATACACTTACTGCCAGAAGGTGGCAGTAAAAGCGACCACTGTTAACTAACAAAATACAACATGGCGATTACTACTCAGAGTGGAAAAACTCGTAAAATGTTTCTGTAGAAACAGGAAAGCAAAGACGACTGCGACCAATGAAAAGGTCTATAAATAATAAAGAAAAGCGAGGTAATGAGAGCGTTTGAGAGTGGCACTCGTCACTACCACCAACATCAGTATCCAAACTGACAGTGTGTCCTCTGAGATGTGACCTGAAGCACAGCATGAATAAACATGACCTCTGCTGTCCAATCAGAGTAAAGTATGAACTGCAGCGTGACTGAGAGCGTTTGAACATTGATTTAAACTGCTGCAAATTAAACAGGAGAGTCCGGGTCACCAGAGGTCAGGTAGATTTTAGTCAGTAACATAAAAGACGTGTCATCGTCATGCCAAATCTGCACTACCAGTCGAAGTTTGGACACATCTTCTCATTTAATGGGCTTTCTTTATTTGTACTACTTTCCACATTGTAGATACAAACTGAAGACATCTGGGATGTAGCAGCAGCTCAGATCAGAGCCCAGATAGATGCCACAGTAGCAGACACATCTCTACATGTTCAGAGGAGACTGTGTGAATCAGGCCTTTATGGTCAAACGGCTGCTGAGAAACCACGACTGAGGAAAAGCAACAAGAAGAGATTTGTTTGGACCAAGAAACACAAGGAGTGGACATCAGACCATCTGTGCTTTGGTCTGATGAGTCTAAATCTGAGATCTTTGGTTCCACCTGCTGCTTCTTTGAGCAGAAAAGGTGAACAATGGTCTCTACATGCATGGTTCCCACTGTGAAGCATGGAGGAGGAGGTGTGATGGTGTGGGGGGGCTTTGCTGGTGACACTGTTGGGGATTTATTCCAAACTGAAGGCACACTGAACCAGCATGGCTACCACAGCATCCTGCAGCAACATGCCATCAACTCATTTATTCTCCAACAGCACAATGACCCCAAACACACCTCCAGGCTGTGTGGGGGCTCTGTGACCAAGAAGGAGAGTGATGGAGGCCTGGCCTCCACAGTCACCTGACCTGAACCCAGTGGAGATGGTTTGGGATGAGATGGAGCGCAGAGTGAAGGCAAAGGACCAACAAACGCTCAGCATCTCTGAACTCCTTCAAGACTGTTGGAAACCATTTCAGGAGACGACCTCATGAAGCTCATGGAGAGAACGCCGAGAGTGAGCGAAGCAGGAATCAAAGCAGAGGGCGGATATAAAACATGTTTGGAGTTACTTCACAGTTTGGGTTTACTGCATAATTCCACATGTTTTCATTCACAGTTTGATGCCTTCAGTGAGAATCTACAATGTAAACAGTCATGAAAGAAAAACCATTAAATGAGAAGCTGTGTGCAAACCTCTGACTGCTGGTGCCGTAATGGGCCCAGCACTGAGCCCTGTGGGACACCTTTACTGGGCGATTTTATTTGAAGCTGTTGGTGAGCAGAAGCAGCTGCAGTTAGCGAGCTGCTCCCTGCTGAGCTCAGACTGACACTCCCCTCCTCCCACTCAGGTGGAGGTGTTACGAAGTCCATGACATTGTGATCGAGTGCTCCAGAGTGTCCCTGGATGCTCTGGAGTCTTCGTGCGAGGAGGACGGTTACTCCTCCTCCTGCTCTTTGATCAGACCTCTCCCCCTGACTCCCCTCCCTCACCTGGACCTCACCTGCAGTCCTCCGGTCACAGATGCTGTCAGCAGCTCAGGTGAGTAACAGCAGTGTGAGGTCATGTGACCTCCTGTGCAGTTTGTAACAGAGGTCAAAGGTCAAAGTGAAACCAGAAGGAAACGGATGTTTTTTATTTGTGTTTTTAATTAAGTGTTTGTGTTTGCTGACAGGAAGTTCAGTCTGTCCTCCGGGATCCAGATGTGTGCCTCAGCTGGACCTGAACGCCGCCTGCACGCAGGTAAGTCACCTGTCTGTCTGACCTGTGCGCCAGATGAGCAAGCACTAACACTTCCTGTTTGTGTGCAGCCTGACGACGTCACATGGAGCCCCGCCTTACACTGTGGTTTGTCCACACCCCCTTCTGAACGCACTGCTTTAGGCTCCACCCACCCACTGAGCAGGAGCACCTCCATCTCAGGTGACCTCGCATGTGTGTGTGTGTGTGTTAATAATGTTGTGTGTGTGTGTGTGTGTGTGTGTGTGTATTAATAATGTTGTGTGTGTGTGTGTGTATTAATAATGTTGTGTGTGTGTGTGTGTATTAATAATGTTGTGTGTGTATGTGTGTTAATAATGTTGTGTGTGTGTATGTGTGTTAATAATGTTGTGTGTGTGTGTGTGTGTTAATAATGTTGTGTGTGTATGTGTGTGTGTGTTAATAATGTTGTGTGTGTATGTGTGTGTGTTAATAATGTTGTGTGTGTGTGTATGTGTGTTAATAATGTTGTGTGTGTGTGTATTAATAATGTTGTGTGTGTATGTGTGTTAATAATGTTGTGTGTGTATGTGTGTGTGTGTGTTAATAATGTTGTGTGTGTATGTGTGTTAATAATGTTGTGTGTGTATGTGTGTGTGTGTTAATAATGTTGTGTGTGTATGTGTGTGTGTTAATAATGTTGTGTGTGTGTGTATGTGTGTTAATAATGTTGTGTGTGTGTGTGTGTATGTGTGTTAATAATTTTGTGTACGTGTGTTAATAATGTTGTGTGTGTGTGTGTCTGTGTGTGTGTGTATTAATAATAATGTTGTGTGTGTGTGTGTGTGTATTAATAATAATGTTGTGTGTGTGTATTAATAATGTTGTGTGTGTGTGTGTGTGTGTGTGTGTATGTGTATTAATAATGTTGTGTGTGTGTGTGTGTATTAATAATGTTGTGTGTGTGTGTATTAATAATAATGTTGTGTGTGTGTTTGTGTGTGTATTAATAATAATGTTGTGTGTGTGTGTGTGTGTATTAATAATGTTGTGTGTGTGTGTGTGTGTGTGTGTGTGTGTATTAATAATGTTGTGTGTGTGTGTGTGTATTAATAATGTTGTGTGTGTGTGTGTGTGTATTAATAATGTTGTGTGTGTGTGTGTGTATTAATAATGTTGTGTGTGTGTGTGTGTGTATTAATAATGTTGTGTGTGTGTGTGTGTGTGTGTATTAATAATGTTGTGTGTGTGTGTGTGTATTAATAATGTTGTGTGTGTGTGTGTATTAATAATGTTGTGTGTGTGTGTGTGTGTGTGTGTGTGTATTAATAATGTTGTGTGTGTGTGTGTGTATTAATAATGTTGTGTGTGTGTGTGTGTGTATTAATAATGTTGTGTGTGTGTGTGTGTGTGTATTAATAATGTTGTGTGTGTGTGTGTGTGTGTATTAATAATGTTGTGTGTGTGTGTGTATTAATAATGTTGTGTGTGTGTGTGTGTGTGTGTATTAATAATGTTGTGTGTGTGTGTGTGTGTGTGTGTTAATAATGTTGTGTGTGTGTGTATGTGTGTTAATAATGTTGTGTGTGTGTGTTAATAATGTTGTGTGTGTGTGTCTGTGTGTGTGTGTATTAATAATAATGTTGTGTGTGTGTGTTAATAATGTTGTGTATGTGTGTTAATAATGTTGTGTGTGTGTGTTAATAATGTTGTGTGTGTGTGTATGTGTGTTAATAATGTTGTGTATGTGTGTTAATAATTTTGTGTACGTGTGTTAATAATGTTGTGTGTGTGTGTGTCTGTGTGTGTGTGTATTAATAATAATGTTGTGTGTGTGTGTGTGTGTATTAATAATAATGTTGTGTGTGTGTGTATTAATAATAATGTTGTGTGTGTGTGTGTGTGTGTATTAATAATAATGTTGTGTGTGTGTGTGTGTGTGTGTATGTGTATTAATAATGTTGTGTGTGTGTGTGTGTATGTGTATTAATAATGTTGTGTGTGTGTGTATTAATAATAATGTTGTGTGTGTGTTTGTGTGTGTATTAATAATAATGTTGTGTGTGTGTGTGTGTATTAATAATGTTGTGTGTGTGTGTGTGTGTGTGTGTGTATTAATAATGTTGTGTGTGTGTGTGTGTGTATTAATAATGTTGTGTGTGTGTGTGTGTGTGTGTGTGTTAATAATGTTGTGTGTGTGTGTATGTGTGTTAATAATGTTGTGTGTGTGTGTATGTGTGTTAATAATGTTGTGTGTGTGTGTGTGTATGTGTGTTAATAATTTTGTGTACGTGTGTTAATAATGTTGTGTGTGTGTGTGTCTGTGTGTGTGTGTATTAATAATAATGTTGTGTGTGTGTGTATTAATAATAATGTTGTGTGTGTGTGTGTGTGTATGTGTATTAATAATGTTGTGTGTGTGTGTATTAATAATAATGTTGTGTGTGTGTGTGTGTGTGTGTATTAATAATGTTGTGTGTGTGTGTGTGTGTGTGTGTGTATTAATAATGTTGTGTGTGTGTGTGTGTGTGTATTAATAATGTTGTGTGTGTGTGTGTGTGTATTAATAATGTTGTGTGTGTGTGTGTGTGTATTAATAATGTTGTGTGTGTGTGTGTGTGTTAATAATGTTGTGTGTGTGTGTGTGTGTGTGTGTGTGTGTATTAATAATGTTGTGTGTGTGTGTGTGTATTAATAATGTTGTGTGTGTGTGTGTGTGTATTAATAATGTTGTGTGTGTGTGTGTGTGTATTAATAATGTTGTGTGTGTGTGTGTGTGTGTGTGTGTGTGTGTGTGTGTGCGTGTGGACGCAGGTGAGAAATTGCCTTCATCAGCCTCCATTCTTGAGGCTCCTCCCACTAAGGACCCCGACCGCAGCCAGGTGAGTTAAAGACTTTAGTTAAACAACTGGGAGTTAACTGGGATGCTTTTATTGTGAAGGGGCAGCAGGAAGAGTCTTGCTTTGTCTCCCAGCAGGTGAGGATGGTCAAAGATGGGGAGGGGTTAACCTGTCAGCCAATCACTGAGGGGGAGGAGCGAGGCCTGAGTGACCTCGTTAACAACAACAGAGAAGGTGAGCCGATCAGCTGATCGATCTCGGTGATGTCACTGCAGCTGTTTCTTCATCTTCTCTTTGTCTCCAGATGTTAAAGACGAGTCCCAGCAGCCTTCGCCCCGCCTCATCACCTCCACCCCCACTCAGGCTTCAGGTGTCCCCCTGCCTCCCTCCTTCACCACTCCTCACCCCAGATTTGAAGAGCCAAGCTCCGCCCTCTCGGACTACAGCCCCAGCTCTCCGTATGACCCGCTGTTTGAGCTCGCTCTGCCCCGGGCGGCCATGCTGTTTGTCGGGAAGAAGACCCAGGTAAGGTCAGGTGGACAGAGCCACAGGTCGTTTTTGTGAGCGTGCTCAGTAACGGGCTGTGTCCTGCAGGAGGTGCTGGAGAAGAAGGGGGCAGGACCACAGAGGGAGAACAGAGAGGAGGAGGTGACCTCTGTCTCCCCTCTGAAGGTTCTGGACCAGCTGATCGCCCGTGGAAATGACGCCCACGATTGCCTCAGCAGGAGGTGAGCCGCAGAAGGTTATCAGAGGGCATTATCAGGCAGAACGCCGCCTCACGCCCAAAACACACCGATCAGTATCACATCAAAGGTGTGAGTCGCCTAGCTTTATATTGTAACGCAAAAACCCCCACTGAGCGCGCGCTTTGGAGATAGTGGAAGACAAAACCCCTGAGCACAGCCAGGCTGAGGGAGGAGAGGCCGGGCGGGGTGAGGCCACAAAACGAGACATTAAACAGGAAGCGAGTATTCCCGCTGCTTCTTTGAGGACTCGCCGATCGATGGAGCGAGGTGCAGCCATCGTCGATATCTAGGCTGTCGATGAAACCGTGTCCTTAGATTTGAAACACGCGTGTCATCAGAGACCCGTCTGATGCTGTGTAAAACGTGCTAACCTGCGGCACCTCTTTCTTCTTCTGTGGTGTTCACAGGTTATCAGCTGGGAGTAAGTCAGTGGATCGGAGTCACTTTGGAGGTAAACAGCAGAGCATGAAAAGCAAAGGTACCTGAACACTCATCTCATCACTCTCATTAACCTCATATGCAAATGAAGCTGTAAGCAGCAGTTTATTGGTTCACTGTGTGGAGCTGACGAGCTCCGGAACCCGCGCCGCCATTTCAGCTCGTCGTCACATTTGTTTCGCTGCTGTTTGCGGGCGCCGTCCCGAATCTGCGTTCAGGTTTGATTTAGCCGGCTGGTGTTCTCGGGTTCAGTTTTCACGTCTTGAGGCTGATGAGGAAGCGATTCGCGGCGGGATCCACGCTGGTTCTTGGCAGCTGTGGGACGCCGTGCTCCAGTTCTCTCGTATTCGCCGTACTGACCACGCCCAGCTCGTTTAATGACCCTCAGACGAGCTGCGGCATGAAGCTGCCGGGTTTGCACCAGCACAGAGGATTTCCTTAGAACTGTGTGTGTGTGTGTCAGGCTCCACCCAGGAGGAGGAGCTTCAGTCTCTGACCAATCAGCTGCTGCTCGTCCACGCTCAGCTCCAGTACGAGCGCTTCAAGCGGCAACAGCACGCCATCCGAAATCGCCGGCTGCTGCGGAGGGTCATCAACGCCACAGCGCTGGAGGAGCAGAGCGCTGCCATGGTAACACACACGTCAACCTCATCATGATGCTGAACACCACCCACGTAGCCCCTCCTCTCATGTTTTCTCTCCTCCGTCACGCTGCTGGTTGCAGAAGTCTCAGCTCGGCGTTCAAGACGAGGAGATCCGAAGTCTGAGGGCGAGTCTGGACGAGGAGCAGCGCCGATACTCGGAGCTGCAGCGCGAGACACACACACGCAGCGAGCAGCTGCACACACACATCGCACATCTGCTGCAGCTGCAACGAGACGAGCAGAGAGAGAGCCAGAGACTGCAGGTCTCACACACACACACACATACGCAGACACACACACACACACCATCAGCAAAGAGCTTCACATCCTGTGCTCTGATTGGCTGTTGCAGGGTGAGCTGCAGGAGTGCCAGAGCAGACTGCAGGATCTGGAGGCGGAGCTTCAGAAAGCCAATTACAGGGCGTATAATGCTGAGCACCAGCTGACCCAGCTGTCAGTCAAGGTGAGGAGAGTCCCGATTAGTCGATGGCATCGTTGAAGGCGCCCAGCTGCTCCTCTCTGTGTGTGGACTCGCAGCATCACAGTGTGTCCATGACGACTAAATACACACCGAGAGGAGGCAGATATGTGGGTCAGAGGGGTTTCACTTCCTGTCAGACACTCATAGATCTGTCAAGTCTGTAACGAGTCTGTGTGTGTTCAGACTGTTTCAGTTGAAACCTGAGGACGAGCCCACAGTGAAAGCCAGCAGACGTGTCGCTGATTAGAAGCTTCGTTAATCTGTGGCTCAAAAACAGTAAAAACAGCTGAAGTCCTGAGGCAGCTGCTCCCACTCAGTCCCGTTCTACAGATGTTTGTGTGTCTGTGTGTTTCCAGCTGTGCAGCAGTGAGCAGCTGCATCAACAGATGTTCCTGCTGAACCAGCAGCTGGTCCTGCTCGGAGAGACCAACAAAGCTCTGCAGCAACAGCTGGAGGGCGGAGAGACACAGCGCTGCACCGTAAGACCCACACACCAGCTTCAGTCAGCTTCAGTCAGCTTCACTCAGCTTCACTCAGCTTCAGTCAGCTTCAGTCAGCTTCACTCAGCTTCAGTCAGCTTCACTCAGCTTCAGTCAGCTTCAGTCAGCTTCACTCAGCTTCAGTCAGCTTCACTCAGCTTCACTCAGCTTCAGTCAGCTTCACTCAGCTTCAGTCAGCTTCACTCAGCTTCAGTCAGCTTCACTCAGCTTCACTCAGCTTCAGTCAGCTTCAGTCAGCTTCACTCAGCTTCAGTCAGCTTCACTCAGCTTCACTCAGCTTCAGTCAGCTTCACTCAGCTTCAGTCAGCTTCACTCAGCTTCACTCAGCTTCAGTCAGCTTCACTCAGCTTCAGTCAGCTTCACTCAGCTTCACTCAGCTTCAGTCAGCTTCACTCAGCTTCAGTCAGCTTCACTCAGCTTCACTCAGCTTCAGTCAGCTTCACTCAGCTTCAGTCAGCTTCAGTCAGCTTCACTCAGCTTCAGTCAGCTTCAGTCAGCTTCACTCAGCTTCAGTCAGCTTCACTCAGCTTCACTCAGCTTCAGTCAGCTTCACTCAGCTTCACTCAGCTTCACTCAGCTTCACTCAGCTTCACGCGCCCCCTGGAGGCTCTCTGGTTGATCCCTAATCCCTTCAGCTGCAGCTGTTATCAGCAGCTGTCCTTTAAACCGGTGCACCTGGTAACTAACTGGGTTGAAGTGTAGTGGCCCAGAATCATTGGCCTCAAGGGTCTGTTAACGTTTAACCCGTAAGAGCCCTTTGAGTGACGTCATAGCAACACACAAGCAAAAACATGATGGGGAGGGGTTAATCTGTCAGCCAATCACTGAGGGGGAGGAGCGAGGCCTGAGTGACATCATCGTGCAGACATACGTGTACACGTGACTAACACAGCGTGTTCCTGCTCTCTGCTCATGTTGTCTTCATATGAAATCATTTAAAGAACTTATTTTAACATTGCACTCAACAACAAACATAAAAAGTCACTTCATCGGCCAAACTGCATTATATTTCTTCACATCATGTACGGCCGCAAGTAGGGGTGACGTGAGCCGTGAGTGGCCCCTGGGCCACGAGTTTGAGACCCTTGGTGTAGATAAACTCCAAATGCTTGGAAGTTGTAAACACGGCAAGAATGAGAAACAGACAAATAAATAAATCCAGTTTGTTGGTCCACAGTGTTCATCCTCATTCGCCCACATGGCTCCTCCTCTCTCTCCTCCCTCTCTGTGATGTCACATCCTGCTGCGTCTCTCTCTGTGACTAAAGCTCAAACATCAAAATCGCATTTTCTTGTTTTCTGCGTCGTACCTGAACATGACTCATCGTTAGCTCTGTCACATCAGTATTCACTTCAACAGGATCTGTTTTTAACTCAGATTCGTAAGAACACGTTTTCCCTTTGGCCATGTTGCTATGACGACCCCACGCACCTTAGGCGCTACTCGACGGTAGCGGAGAACGAGTGGAGTGGGTGATAAAGCACAGACATGCGCCTGCATGCAGAGCTTCAGGATCTGAACTACGACTGTTTCGGTGACACACGTTTTCTCTTCCACGCTAACCTGCCGAGGTCAGCACGTCACAATCGTTACCCAGACTCCGTTTCTCCTTCAACGTATATTTGATTTATATTTCTGTTTACTATTAAAGACGGTTCACTAAAAGCACGTACAGAGTTATAGCACTCTCTCAACAACACACCGCCCTCTGCTGACCCTTTTGTGTAATGCACTGCAACACATGTGGTCACTATGATGAACGCTGTTCTAAATGTACTCTGCTGTGTGTCAGGAGGCGTCCATGCTGCAGTGCAGTGTGGGTAAGGAGTTCCTGAGGCTGAAGGACAACGATGTCCAGCAGAGACAGAAGCTGGAAGCAGCCAATCACAGGATCACTGAGCTGGAGAGCCAGCTGGCCAGGAAAGACCAGCTGATCCTGAGCCAGAAAAAACTGCTGGAGGACACCAAGAACCAGAACAGGTCAGTCCGGCTTCACCTTCTGGAACTCTCCACACGGGAAGCGTCGGGCTCAGACTGCGTATGTCGCTTTCAGGGCGGAGCTGTCGGCGTCGGAGAGCCGCTGCGCCGCTCTGAGGAGAGTTACTCAGGCGCTGCAGACCGAGATGCTTCAGCTGTACGGTCAGATCGCGGGAGGCGGGGCTTACCCAGACGGCGAGCTGCGGGATGTCAGCAGGTAAACGGGCCCATCGTCCAAGGACGCCTCGATCCCACAGAGACGTCCAAAATGATTTAACGAGACAGGCAGAACCAGGACGAGTGTCTGTGCTTTTATTCTGCATGTGTGCTTTGTTGATAAATGTTTGCCTTTCTGTGTCATACTGTCCTCCAGATCCGACAGCGGAGCCTTACCTGATGCTCAGGGAAGCCAAAAGTCCCTCCCTCCGTCTTCTTCTGCTGTTGGGATCATGAACGGAGCAGTGGAGGTCCTTTCCACCTCCCCCGTGTCCCTCTCACTCTCCCCCATCGACTCCCCGCTGGCTGTCGGCTCCTTCCTGGAGCAACGAGCCCGACAGCTGTTCGGACCCACAGATCAGAACCAGGAGGAGGAGGTGGAGGTCGGGGAGGAGGAGGAGGAGAATGTCCAACCAGCAAGCCCTCCGCTCGGTCAGGAGGTGGAGGAGGCCACACTCCTTGTAGGAAGTCCTCAGACTGAGCCGCTGAGCCGAGCCGCAGACCCCGTCGTGGCCCCCGTAGACCTGACACTCGCCGTCCAACAGAGGAGACACGAACTGAGCATCATGGACTACGACGAGACACTGCCCGACATCTGAGGGAGGAGGAGGTGGGCGGAGACCGCCAATGAGTTTGTTCACCTGTGTTCAGTTACCTGAAACTCAATAGGCGGGGTCCTCGGGGCTCCGCCCTCACTCTGGAGAAGAGCAATAAAGATAATAATGATAAGGCAATAAGCAGGCTGATCCAAGATCAGCAAACTTTCAGTAACGATTATTTATTAGGGAAACTAAATCTACAGCTAGCCTGGCTAGCATCCACAAACAAAAATGCCCTGGCATCCAATCAAAAGGACAGTCGCTCCTATCCAGCGCTGATGGGAGTGGTCTGTTGGGCGGTCTGCTAGTACCGCCACAGTCTCAGCCATAGTATTGGTCCATAGTTATAATAAAAGGAGTCTAGTTCAGGGACTCCAGTTAGCTGAGGTGAAGCCTCACAGATAGCTAGCAGCTACAGCCGCCTGCGTCAGCCAATCAAATTCCAGGATTTGATCTTTTTTTTTCTTCTTCACCATCTTGTCCAAAAATGGCCTCTGGAAACAAGAAAGTGACGCGGCTGAAACTGTAACGCTGAAGCTTCAGAGTCGGTGATGTGCCTTTGTCCGTCTTTTATCTACAGTCTGTGTGTCAGCTGATTTTCCTCTTTAAGCCAAAAAGTGCTTCATGCCAAATTAAACGCTGATGATTGTTTTCATTATGGATTTGTCAGCTGATCAGTAACTGCAGACAAACCAAAGATGTGCTCCTGAAACACTGTGACAGAAATAAAGATGTAAACGTCTGTTTGTGCGTTCTATGTTAAAGTTGTCACACTTTTCAATGCTCTTTGTTTAAAAAGATTTGCCACACATTTAAAATATATTTGAAAACCAACATTATTTTAAGGAAATTTGTGAACTACTTTCTAAATGAATTCTCTTATTAATATTTGACACCATGAATATGACATTTATTACTAATCTTTGTTTTATATTAATTTTTATATGCAATTTGGGGGTGACTGTATTTTCTGGGTATTTTAATCTGAATATTTGACAAAACTAACCTGATGTTTTCCTCACTGACGGACTTAAAGGCGCCATTTTTCTCCAGGTTCTGGCTCAGGTGTAAAAATGCGCCAAACGTGTGGAAATGAGACTTTTCTGACATCAGCCGGGTCCCGATCGATCGTCTTTAGGGCCCTGTCTCAATATGCGTACTTGTGCGTACTTGCGTTCTCGTGTACTCGTGATACGTCATCGGTCGGAGACCAAGTACTGTTCCAATTCAAAGTTGTTGTTTTTTTAAATGAACTTTGTCATTGTTATTGTTCTAAATAATCTCAAAGAGACAAGCGACATATTGAATCATTCAGAACAGAATCGCACCTCCTTTTTCTTTTCTCCCAATCAGAGGAATACACATCATTGCCACAGTGCAGTTGGTACACCACAATGAAATCGACAATGACTGAAAGTAAACATACATACATACATACATATATACATATGCACATACATATGCAAACATACACATTTATACACTGTTGTGGAAGTTTTCCATTAAATAAAGCCTGCAGATGAGTGGTGAGCGGTAGCTAACATTCTTTAATCCAAACACACAAAGAACAGACAACCAAGCTTGATGGAGAGCCTGCATGTCCGCGGGACAGACGGTCAGCAGAGTCTCACTGAGCCGAGCATGGCTCTCAGTTAAATACCTTCTCCAGGAACAAAAGGCAGTACACAGCTGTTTCACACCTTAAGGTTCACACTCCCTTGCTACCTCCCAGAGTCCTCGAAGAGACAAAAGACTCTTCATGTGGAGTGGTCTGCTCCCCCCAACTTCCTTCTTACAGTATGGGTGTCAGACATGTTAAAATCCAGTGGCACCAAGGCATTATACAATAAAATAATGTGATTAGTACATAAGTAAAAGAAATTCCTATACAACACACACGTCTACATAATAATAATAATATAAAAAAAATGAATAACCAATACAAAAATAAAATAAATAAATAAATAACAATAAAAAAGAATGAAAAACAAGGAACAGAAATAAAGGAGACAAGGGGGATCATAAAATCTCTAAAAGTGAGGTTCCATAAACAAGACACATAACTTAAATAAGGGGCTAAGAAAAATCAAACTCTTCTAAAAATCTATGCAATTTGATTGCTTGGGGCTTATTTATTAGTTTAAGAGATTTACGGAACAGGGAGAGTTCGTTTTTAAGAGCAGACCATGAAGGGGGGGATTTGGCATATCGGCATTTATGAATGTAATACTTTGTTATAATAATGAGATTGTTAACTAAAAACTCACAATTGTTGTCCTTAAGGATTACTCCAATTTGAATATTTTGAAAAGACCAAAAATCAATATTTCCATACTGGGACAATATTAGGACATGGAGGGATTTCCATAAGTTCTGGATTGTCACACACCCATAAAACATGTGCTCTGTTGTTTCCGAAGTTGTTTTATAAATATAACAGTTGTCTAACACAAATTTAAATCTGTCTCTCATAAATTCATTGGAGGGGTAAATATGTTTTGTAGTTTTAAAATGGACTTCTTTAAATTTGGGGGAATTGGAAATTTTAAATATTTGGTTCTGATCAACGAGATCTCAGATTTGTTATAATCTTTAAAGATGAGTGAATGTTTTGTCCTACCTGGATATAAGATGTTAACCAAATACCTCCTCAAAAACTGATTATTGCATTTTTCATTAACCAGGTCAAGACCATCTAATTTAATTTTATGTAAGTTTGGAGTCGGTATATTTGAAAAATTGTTCTTTATCATATTGACAAGAACTATTGGGATATTTTGTGAAACCTTTTTGTAGAGCTCGAGCGAGCAACTCATGTCATATTTCTCATTAAGCCTGTTTAATTCAAGTATATCTCCATTTTCATCCATTATATGTGTCACAGACCAAATTTGTTTTGTCATCCATTCTTCCACAAACATAGATTTCCCCCGATTCAATATCACCCTATTATTCCACAATGGAACGTTGTGGGGACTAAAGTTATGTTTAAACATTAATTTCCAATTTAACAAAACTTGTTGATGAAATTTGGAGAGTTTTATGGGCAGTTTAGAAATTTCAAAATCACATACTAAAAGGAATTGGATCCCCCCAACTTTGTTGAAAATAAGAGATGGTATCAAGAACCAGATCTCATTATCATTTTTAAAAAAGATCGGAGCCAATTAATCTTTAACATGCCATTCATTATTTCAAAATCAATTGCTTTTAAACCCCCCTCTTCATAGTCTTTTATCAAGTCTCTGTTACTGATATAATGATGTTTATTTTTCCATATGAAATTAAAATTCACCTTATTGATGTCTTTTATAATTCTTGGTGGGATGGCTAGGGAATAAGCTGGATAGATTAATCTGGACCAAGATTCAACCTTGGTTAACATTATCCTGCCGAACAACGTTAAATCTCTCTGTAGCCAATGGTTTAGAGGTTTTTTTGCATTTTTCAATTGTATTCTGAATATTCTTTTCTTCACTATCAGCCATGCATTTAGTTAGCCAAATTCCAAGATATTTGATTTCATTTTTGACAGGTATATTGTACAAAGAAGAGTGAGAACAATTGTGGATACTCGTGAGTTCACATTTGTCCAGGTTCAGGCGTAGTCCAGAAGCATCAGAAAAGATCTTTACTGTATCTAAGGCCAATGGAATTTGTTCTTTATTTTTAGAAAAATTGTTGTATCATCAGCAAGCTGACTTATTATGAATTTGTGGTTATTTATGTCTAATCCTTTGATGTTTGAATTTATGACAGTAATAGCAAGTAGTTCAGTGGCTACAATGAATAAAAGAGGTGTTCCAATTCAAAGTACGCATCAAGCCAAGAACGCGAAAAAGTCCCGGATGTGTTCTCGCTCCGCCTGTTTTATCGATCATGCATCGGTGGTGACTTGTGTGGACTTGGTACAGCTAAATATCCCAGAATGCATTTCGTCCAAAACTCAAACGCGGAAATGGCTGTATCCCAATTCAGGGTCTGCAGCCTTAACGGTCCTCAAGGGCCGCGTACTCAAAGACCGCTAAGGCCGGAAGTGCGAGGCTTGTGAAATGGGACGGTCTAGCCTCCGTCGCGCTGCCCAGGTTGCCTAGCAACCATACTAACAGCTGGAAACGTTTCATACAGCTTTGTTTGACAGAAATGAAGGAGAACATCCTTTGGTCGTTTGTTTGTTTGTTTGTTTGTTTCTACACGAGCTTTGTGTGATTAGTTGAGTATCTGAGGCTGAGACCACAGGACTGTAAAACATGATTGTTGGGCTTCATTTCTGTACTGAACAGTCATTTAAGATTAGCTAGTAAATAACAATTAGCTAATGTTGTTCATGAGACTAAAGTCATCTCACTGTGGTAATGTAAATATAATATGGCCAATATTATAGTTATTATATTAACCATTATTAGTCATTACAGCAGTGAGTTTGAAATCTGTTTCAAATACTGAGCTTCAGTAAAGATTCAAGCTGCATTTATTTATATTTCCTGTCACCTTAAATCTTCATTTAAAGACAGGTTCCTTTGACACTGTATATATAAATGTATTATATATAAGAGACAAATATTGTTCTTTCAATATGTTGGCATTACTAAATTTCTCTCAGTGCTGACTTTAATTATCCATAAAATCATCACATTCTCTGTAAGATTAAGGTCGACTATTGAACGGCGTATATTTGAAAGGCTTTAAAACCAAGTTAGTACAAACATCGCTAATGTCACATAACTTTGCCGACATGTGGCCAACAGTAATGTTTTAATGTTCTTCATTATTAAACATTCGCACATAAATAAGTGACATAATATTCAGTACTTACTTTTAAAAGTTTACTCTTCGGGCGCCCCTCTTCCACCGTTTTTTTCGACAAAATTATCCACACCCACCGCCGCGCTATGCATTCTGGGATATGTTGGGCCACGAAGTCTACACCGCCACATCCTTAAAATTCAGGGAAATGAAGGACGCATTTAAGGGCCACATTTCGAGCAGCCTTTGAATTGGGACAGCCTTCGTCGCGTCGCTGTGACGTAATCGGCCTTAAAATGCAGCCTTTAAGGCTGCAGACCCTTCCTCTAGAAAAACGGGACACATTACATCAGAAAGAGTGTAGTGATGAATGACTATGAACACGGTGGTCTCAATGTTTTGGATTTTACTACTCTAAACAATACATTTAAGATTAATTGGGCTAAACATTTTCTTAAAAATCCGGTATCCATTTGGAATTTTATTCCTCACTACATTTTCTCTAAGTTTGGGGGTCTAAGTTTTATCTTAGGTTGTGATTATAATATAGATAAGCATCCAGAAAACCTTTTGATGTTTCACAAACAAGTTCTATTAGCTTGGTCCCTTCTATATAAACACAACTTTACACCCCATACGTATTCAATTTGGAATAATAGGAACATAGTGTATAAAATAAATCATTATTTTTTTCTAGGTGGGTTGAGAAACGGATTGTTTTAGTGAATCAGCTGTTTAATCCTAATGGGCAGCTTATGTCCTATTCAGAATTCTTAAACACCTATAAATTTCCAGCCACACCCAAAGAATATGCCATATTATTTGATGCAATACCTACGGGTATTATAATGCCTTTTAAAGGTATTCAACCTTGCATATCATCTGTTTCTCTCCCCAACCCTTTGGATTCACACATAGGAAGAATCTGTCTAACAAACCATAGTAAAAGTAATAAGAATATTCGTGCTTTGTTCCAGACAGAATCTCTAACTGTTCCCCGTGTGGTCTTTTATTGGAATTCCTTTGTCAGTGACATTAACTGGAAAAAAGTATGGACAATTCCTAACAAGTATCTGGTAACGAATAAAGTGAAGGAAGTCTCATTTAAAATACTGCATAAATTTTATCCTGCTAATCATTATATGACAAAGTTCAAAAGGGACATAAATGTGAGCTGTGGATTTTATGGAAGCCATCCTGAGACTGTGCAGCACCTCTTCTGGATCTGTTCATACGCTAGAACATTTTGGAAAGACTTCAGCAGATTCATTGCTGGACATCTCTACAAGGACTTTACTGTGAAATGGGAAAATGTTGTATTTTGTTTCTTTCGAAGGCAAAAAAAAGAAGATGTTTACTTTATAATAAACTTGTTAGTTATCTTAGCTAAATTTTATTTTCACAAATGCAAATACAGTAACAGAAAGCCTAATTTTAAACATTACTATAATGATGTTTTATGTTACATAAAATTGATTCGTGGATCACTTAACCAAAAGGCTATGAAAACTATTACCATTTGTAGTAATTACAAATTATTTGAATGTATGTAATTCTTTGTATTACACCCCCTGGCATATGTTCATTTTGTTTTGGTTGTATACATGTTCTGTTTCTCAATAAAGTTTAATAATTAAAAAAAAAAAAAAGGCTGCAGACCCTGAATTGGGATACAGCCAATGGCGGACGAGCGGGCCTAAAAACTTTTAAATATTACTCTTTCTGGGTCACAAAATACACTTTTAAGTTATTTTCAAGCGAGAATGTAGCTGTGTAAACTTCAAATATCTGCTCGATTTATCAAGATATCACATATTTCCAACCGTGCTCCGACGTTTTCGGAGACGTCTGTGACCCGCCAGCTCCATAGCAGACAGCGAGGTCGAGGATCACTAGAGCCGGCGAGAACAGCGGACTCCCGGCACATCGTTTTCACCCCCCCCCCGCGGTCTTTCGCTACTCAGGTTAAACAAACCCCAGCAGCTGTCTATTGTATTGAATGTCCACTAGAATAAAAATAAAAGCGTTCTAACATCTCACCTGCTTGTTTTTATTAAGACATACATGTACACTATTTTTATTAATAGAGATTTTGCTACTGAGGTTAACAATGATATATAAGTCACTTAGATCACTTCTAAATGTTAATGTTTGGTTTATTTCAGTGTTTTATTTGTTCCTGAGTAAACCGGTTTGGCTGTGATTAAAGTTAAGCTTCATAACATGTTACTCACAGTTAAATTAAGAGGGGACGGCAGTAAAAACTCCGGACCTGTGACATCATCACGTACGCTGGTGTACAAATCGCGAGTCCGTGCTCGCGTTCTCGGCAAGTCCGTACTAGCAGAGTGAAGCTGACCCCCCACCCACTTGAAACGTAAAAGCAAATAGGCGGAGCGGTTAGTGCTATGTTTGTGCAGATTTGTGCAGTTAAAATGAGCGTTTGTGCTGCTACGGTTTTTGAGATATTAAACATTATTTTATAGGTCATTCAAAGGTCACCATCCCCCCCCCAGACTGCTCCAAAATGGGCCAAAGTGGTCTACTTTTTTAGTGCTACGTTTGTGCTGATTTGTGCAGGTAAAATGAGCGTTTGTGCTGCTACGGTTTCCGAGATATAATGATTTTAATTATTGCGGCCTACGCTGTATAACACCAGTGTCTGTGGCAGTGAGTTTCAGCAGCTGTGGAGTTTTGCACTTTTATAGAAGACTGTCCACTTTTTCTAGGCTTGCTGCATATTAACTTTAATTAGTTTACACTTTAGTAACACAATTTATTCAGCGGAAAGGTCGATATTTCTTTTGTTACCAGTGCAGAAACGTACACAAGGTAGGCTAAAGTTTTTATTTTTTCTGTGGCAAAACTGAGTTTCACTTGAAGTGATTCACGTATACCTAAATTATTATTATTTTTTACATACCCAGTTGGCCTCTATGATTTTTTTTTTGAATTATATATGTTCATTATTATTAATGTAGCTATCTCAGAAAAAATTAAGTGTTTGCTTTGATAGGTTGTTTCCTACGTGTAGAAAACTGAATATTCCACAGCACCGAGGCCAGGGATGTTCAACCTGCGGCTCTAAAGCCACATGTGGCTCTCCTGCCCCTCCACTGTGGCTCTTATAAGACCAAGTAAGTCATTTTTTATTATAAAGACAACAAGAAAGGGTTCTGTTAACAGTTTTTTTAAAATGAAATATCTGCATTGACTATTCACTGAATGTACAAGGCTTTTAAAGTGATTTAATGTTTCTTAGCTTCAAATCTGTTTACTGTAATTTTCAAGTTGGTTGCTCATCTTTCCTAATTTTCACTCACTTAGCTGACATCATTTTAACAAATACTTTTTTCCGTTATAAATCTTTGATGATTAGTTTTCTTATAAAATCTAAAAATAAACATTTTTATTTACATTTCCATAGCTTACACGATACAACAACTCATTTTCTAGATATTTATAAGCTCTTTCTTTTTTTAGGCTCTAGACAGGTTTTGTAGCAGCAGGGGAAAAAGGGGCCCTTTGAACTGAAAAGGATGCTGACCCCTGACTGAAGCCACGAGGTCAACACAAAACATACAGAAAAATTATTGAAAGAAAAATGGAACGGTTACTTTCAAGGCTACAGGTGAAGGGGTGTGTAAAAGCAAATATGCATCAGACTGACAAAGAAAAGAGTGTTAAAAGATTTTTAATTTAGAACTTTAACTTTATGTGCAAAACTGAACTTACTGATAACACACACACTAGCCATTTGAACACATGTAACTGTAATGAACCAAATAAAACAGAAAAATGCAGGCAGCACTCATTATACTGTGTATAACACAGCATGGGGTTGTATTTTTTTCTTTTCAGATGCTCCTGTCACTCCATTTCCCAGGTCATCATAGCACTCCCACACACATGGAGCTCTCCTGCAGTATGCAGTGTAATGGCCCAAACCATCAGTGGTCATCTTCCCATGGAAAGCAATTAATGCCCTCAAAGTGAATGACTTTCCTTGGAGAACCAGGTTGGAGGGAAATTCATTCAGTGGAAATTCTGTTTGGTTTGCAAGGTCAGTATCAATCCACACAATATCTCCAATGTTGTAGCTGTGAGTCACTGTCCCTGCACAGAGCTCATTTCCTGTGGTGCTGTCTTCTGTTTTGAATTCTGATGGACACAGAGATGGATTGGAGAGTGGCCTGAGGCAGGTAGACTCAGGTAGGCCGAGTCCTGCTTCCACAGCCGTGCCAAGATGAGCCATACCAGACTCTCTGAGGACAGAGATAGCAGGAGAAACAAATGGCACTTCCCTTGTCATCCCTTTGCTGAGGTAGCAGTGCTGTGAAGAGCAGTGTTTGGTAAAATAAACACTTGAGATGTTCCTCATTGTCTTAGCAATTACAGCGGAGACATTGCACTGAGCATCGATTTGGATCGCACCAGACCTCAACGAGACAGCTTCAAACATTACACTAAGCAGCTCTGCTCTCCTCCTGTAGGTTTGTTGGGTCACACCATCTGTGGCAATGGCTTTCACCAGCTGCAGGACTGGGTTTTCACTGTCCTTCAGAACAGCATTTTGAAATGTTGAGCTGTCACAGAAGGCACAACATAAGCACTGAAAAAATGCATCAAATGCACAGGTATTGAGCACAGAGATTGTTGATTCCCCTAATCTAATAGGCTGATGGAGGTTTCCATTTTTTAATAATCCCACCTTCACTCTTTTGGCCTCGAAAGTTTCATCTGCATGGAGCCATTCGGTACACGAAGAGAGGTAGGAAGTCCTCTTCCTTTTTTTGGGTGGAACAGCTAGGCCCCTCCAGTTCTCAACTGCATCCCCATCAGCCAGAGGAATGTTTGTGGCAGCATCAGATCCCACAAACGGGTGAGCATCCATTTTCATTTTGTCTTCTGCACTGTGAGTCATCATGGATCCAGAATTGGCATCTGTGACTTTCAGTGATCCCACTGTTGCCTCATCTTTGACCTTTTCTTTTGCAGAACAAATCCGCATATTTCCCTCGATGAAGGAAAGATGACGAGCAATGAAGCGATCGACTCGAACAGGCAAGTTTTCATGTTTGAAAAGTCCGTGTTTTATGTTTTTGAACTCAGCTTCAACAGTGGCTGAACTTGCTGTGATGCTGGTGCTTTGGAAGAGAGGGACCATTATTCCTGTCCAGAGTGGCAAGTAACTTGCCAGTCTTATTATATGAGGAATAATCTCAGGGAGAAAGTGAATATTATCTCTATCCCCGTTTGCTGCAGCAAGTGACCTGCTCTCCTCACATATTTCTGTTACCCACTGTCGTAGGTCAGTCTGGATCTCATCCACTGAATCCACTCTCTCACTTTCCTCTGTCTGTTCATCTGGAATGATGATGGAGTCTTGAGCAATTTGGGCTTTCAGGTATTTCTTGCACCTTTCTGAAGGAAGAGGGGATCCAGAACTGTCATCACCTTCTGCCTCACTGAGGGCCACAACAGTGATAGCACGTAGGAGCTGTTTTGCATGGTCCAAGCATTGAGACTGAAGAAGTTTTGCTAATGACCTGACAAAGAAATCTTTAACACGGTGTGTTTTCTTCTTCAGGCAGTCCCACTGGCATATCATCTTGATGCAGTGCGCAACATCAACCCTGATAAAACAAGGGGGGAGTTTGGCAGACTGGGTTCCAAGAAGGACATGAAAGCATTCATTAAGGTAGGACTTCAGATCAGGATGAGGAGTGAAAGCCTTGACCAGAGCTCCCAGAATTGCCAGAGAAAAGTCACTCACAGCTTCCTTTGGCACAGGTGCACCTGCACGAATCCATTCTGTCAACCAGTTTGCGATGGCATTAACATCATGTTTCTCTGACAGCATTTGCACCACTGGGACACTGGGACAATTGTTTTCTTTCAGAATACCTTGATAAAGGAAGATATGGCCAGATTTGCCATTTGGTCTCAGCAGTTTTTTCACAACTGAACCGGTTGCATCAAAACACACAGTTGGGGGAGATTTTTTGGACAATGTCTTATAAACATGCATCTGAGTTTGACTCCAGTAGTGACAGAAAAACCTGTCCAGTCCAATATCTCGGATGCTACCACTGTGAGGAACACTATATTTTAACAATTGCAGAGATGCAATGGGGTCCTTATCTCCTAATTCCAAGTCTTTTCTCTCTTGTTTGGCTTTTCGCAGAGTGGCCAAATTTGGAAGGTGGCTTGGCTCAGGATCTCCAACATCCATCAGATCTGCTGCCTTCGCTGACCTCCATACAGCCGGTTCCATTCTGCCCTCACACAGCTCTTTAGCGACCAGTTCACGCAGGTTTCCAGACATGAACTGCTTGGAGTGGCCAGTGTGCAGGGAGAGATCTGTATTTCTCATGAAACACTGGAGCACCATTGGACTATTAATTGCTGGCTGTCTGTCACATGACATTTCTAACTGGCCATGACACTCCTTACAGTCGCCTCTGATGTCCAGATAATTATTGTTGACAGTTGGATGGACCTTTGCTCTTCGGAACACAAGTGTACATGTATTTTTGATCTTCTTCCATATAAGATCGTTGATGATATGAGTCCAAGTGCCAGGTTTCAAAATTGTGTATTCTCTTTTTTGGGTAGGAGAAAACTTGTCATTGTATTCAACCTTTTCAGGAATAAATTTAACCCAGTCCTCAAAAGGGACTTCTAGTTCAAAAGCTTGACAGTTTTCTTGTCCAGGAGAAATGCAACGTGACTCTAACTCTCCTTCACTATTACTTTCCTGATCACTGATTTCCAAAGCTGACCAGATGTTGTGTCTATTTAGCTTCACAAAAGTGTACAGGGCCTTTGCTGACATCTTGTCTTCTAGCTGCTGACTCAGCTCTTTCCAGACTGATGCAGCTGGAGTGGCTATTTTGCCATTTTGGACTATGGCCTCTTTTGAATTGCAAAAAGGAAACCTTGTCTACAGATGGCTTTCGAGGCATCTAAATTAAAAAAAAACACACACTATATGATTATGATGGAGCGAAACGTGATTTCTGACCTATATATACAGCCAGGAGCAACCCCTCCCCCAAGTTCTCCACCAATCTACACTTTCATATTTTGTGGAATTATTGTTAAGATGGAGCTATTGAATTTGTGAGTTTATTAAATTGAGTCTGAGTGTTTAACCCATTAACATGTACTGTACAGCACTTTAGTCCCGTGTACTACATGTTTTTAAAGTGCTTTAGAAACTTTTTTCCTTGGATTTGCAAATTTGCAATTGCTGTATTTTTGAAAATGTTTAACATTGAAAAAAAAATCCCTTTGATCCAGACAGTTAGCTATATCATGTATTAACTCAGTAACTAAAACCTCAGTATTTTAAATGTAAGCTTACCTTGTTCAGAAATCAGATGTAACACGCTGTTCTAAGAATCCTTCAGACACAGTAATGCCAAATAATAGTTTTTTCTGCCAGAAAATGTGTATTTGATGCAAAAGACTGCTAGCTTGTTCGTTTCTCAAAAAGTGTTCATGGGAGTGTAAAATGTTCAAATGTAGTTTTCAATAAAGTTTTTTTAATCCACTCTAAAAAAAATTAAATACTCAAGCATTTGCATCGTAGTTTTATGAACGAAAAGTGATTGAAGTAAAGAAATTGAAGTAAAAAAAAAAATAGACTCATTACAAATTTAGCTGATTAAATACAATAAGAGGGTTTTTTAACAGGACTTTATTGAACAAGTGAACACACAAAGCAAAAGGTCATTTGAAAAAGACATTTTTCAGCAGTAACACCATAACAGGATATGTCATATCATAGCGGCACAAACGCTCATTTTACCTGCACAAACCTGCACAAACGTAGCACTAAAAAAGTAGACCACTTTGGTTTGTTTTGGAGCAGTCTGGGGGGATGGTGACCTTTGAATGACCTATAAAATAAAGTTTAATATCTCAGAAACCGTAGCAGCACAAACGCTCATTTTAACTGCACAAACCTGCACAAACGTAGCACTAACCGCTCCGCCTATTTGCCTTTACGTTTCAAGTGGGTGGGCGGTCTCGGCAAGTCCGGTCTCGCCGAGAACGCGAGTACGTACTTGCGTACTTAGAATTGAGAAAGGGCCACGATAACCGTTCAAGAAACGTCCCCTCGTGAACGCGGCACCGTTTGCCCTGCACGCGCAGTGATGACGTCGTTCCCTAGCAACCGGCCAACGCGTCCTAGCGACCGTCCCTGAGAGCGAAGCGGCGGGAAGGCTTTTGGTGTTGTCGTTATTTTCGGTTTTAACGTCGTTTTTGTGCCGGATTTTACGTTCGGATTTTACCGGATACGTCTGCGCGCGAGACGTTTGTTTATGTTTCCCGCGCTTCAGCAGCCAACAGAAAGTTCCCGGGAAACGGTGAGAGGTGTTTGGACAGGTGAGAGGCCGGAAGTGGAGCTCTGAAAGCGGACGTCAACTTTTTAAAAGATAAAATCAGGTTGACCGTTAAAACATTCATGTTTTAACGCTGTCAGAAAATGTTTGAAGAGTTGTGTGTTTAATGTATGTTGTGTATTCAGCTGACAGTCCTTTATTTGTGGGTCCGTGTTGGCTCTCTAACCCTGAGTACAGGAGATGGTCGGTGTGCGGCGTTCAGGGCAGTCGGGACAGAATATCAGTGTTTGATCTGTGTGTGGTGGGCCTGGTGGTGCTTTCAGGGACTTCCTGATGGATGAGACGGCGAGGCCTCTGAGGATTCCTCCTCAGACGTTCGTCTACGCCGACAAACACAACGTGGCCCAGCTGGTCCAGGTAAAGGTGCAGCTGCAGGTTTCCCACGCGTGAAGCTGCTCTACATTCACTGTGTGTGTGTGTTTCAGAGCATGCTGTGCAGCCTGGTGATTGATCAGCCTGATGATCCGATCTCCTACCTGATTGGGCTGCTTCAGAGGAGCACCGATGATGGTGAGGACGCCGTCGTGTCCCTGATGGCTTTTATTTGTTAGCATCACTTAAAGCATTCCTTTAAAATTGTCTTTAAACACAGACCGGACAGAATATAAAGTCTTAAAATGGTCTCAGCCTTAATTCATCATTTTTATCACAGGAACACATACAGGACGTTTGCGCTATATCTGGAAACTCCAACGAAATGCTCGCACACCTGTGAAGCTTTGAGTCAGGAATTTATTCTGACGTTATTAAAAACGAGACGTAACTATGGGGCTCATCAGACACCACGTTTTACAGATACTTTTATGCACATCTGAAATGTTTAGTGTCAGTCTTAAACGTTGTTCAGTTAGGATTAGAGTTCAGCACCAGAAACAGCGGCAACAATGAAGACACAAACACACGAGGTTCTCTGACATCAGCTACACAATAAGCAGTAAAAAGCTTAAATAAGCACAAACTAACAAATACGTTTGGCATCATGAAGTCAAAGAAGTGTGTGAACTGCATGTGACTCAGATCGAGCTGCAGGACAGCCAAGAGGAGGACCGAAACACAGCCGAGGCAGAAACATGCTGCCGCCCCCAGGGGGCGCTCTGACTCCAGAAACATCAGCACAGACGGACACCACTGCGCTCACAAACCGCTAATAATAGGTCGTGGTTCTTTGTTCTGACGTCGCTCTCAACGCTCTTCTGAAATATTGATGTGGTCGTGTGTCCACGAGACTTTGAATGCAGCGTGTTGTGTTTAAGGACAGTAAGGCGTTTCATTTCTCCTATCGGTGGTGATCTTTGGCGAGCGTCTGCAGCAGGAAACAGTCAGACTGCAGGTCATGTGACCAGCTTGTTTTCTGACGTCTGATCTGTGTCAGTCCCCAGGGTCATGGTGCTGGGACCTCCTGCTGTCGGCAAACACACCGTGGTGAGTTCAAGTGAGCGTGGGAAACTTTCAGCTGACCTCTGCTTGCTCGTTTACGTTTCTTCTTCTTCTATGTTTTTTGGGGGGTTTTCTTCAGGCCAAAAAGCTGAGCGCTGAGCTGAGAGCTGTTCACGTGACTGAAGGCAGTTTACTGCAGTACCGATCAGAGCTGAGCGTGCACGCCGAGCAGGTACACCTGCTTTTTCCTGATGTCTGTATCTGATCATGTGATTTTTAACTGTTGGCTGCTCTGATGTTAGTGCGTGCCGCCGCCGCTGCCCTCAGACTCTGAGCGGTGTGATGAAGTCTGACCTCAGTGTTGTCACTTTGTGACCAAACCGCCCGACCCCTCCCTGGTCCTCCTGTCTAGAGCCCATTTGTTCATTCTGTGCATCATCCTGATGCCCGTGTGACCTGTTGTTTTGTGTGTTTAGGAGCTTTCGGAGGGGCTGCTGGTTGGACTGGTTCAGCAGAGGCTGAAGGAGATGGACTGCTTCCACCGGGTGAGTCAGCCTCACAGTCCGGTTAGCTTAAAGCATCATTAAACATTCGTGCCGTGTTCGCACAGACCTGGGTCAAAGATCGTCGGTGCCACATGTCACAACCCGTTAGAAACATCCCCTGTTAGAAACGTCCCTCCCGTTAGAATGGTCCCCCCTGTTAGAAACGTCTCCCCTGATGTCCCCCCTGTTAGAAACGTCCCCCGTTACCTGCCTCACTTACGTCTGTGATTGATGATAATTAGCGCTCTGGTCTCCGTTGTGTCCTACTACGATTCCCAGCAGGCCGAGCAGCGTTCTCCCCGAGGACGGGCTGATCAAAGGGATGCTGCTGTCACATCATGCGTGTTATTTTCACACGGGCCGCTCCTCGCCGACGCTCCTCGTTAGCATCACGTCCCCTTTGCGAGGGCTGCTTTCAGATCAGTTTAAGGCAATGAAAGACGGAGGAGCGGCTGTCACAACAACAGCGACAAAAACTGAACGCCTTCAAGCGGCATCGTGCTCAAAACGCATCCAGATAAATAAAGACTCGCCTGCAAGCGAGATCGGCGGCACCTTGCCTGCTCTCCCGGGAGGTCTGAGAGGGCGGGGCTTTTTGCAGGAGGTCTGGAAGAATTCTGCCTTCTTTTGTACTTCCTGCAGCTTTGAGCAGGACCCAGTCGCAGCACAGGTTCAGGAGGGTGTCTGTGGTGTCCGCTGAGGTCTCTGCAGTCCCACAGGAGGGTTTCTAGTCTGCTTCCTCCACAAGCTCATCTTTATTGTTGCTCAGTGTGAAGAAGTTCAACTACGTGTTCAACAATACCTTTCCGTGTCTCTACACGATAAAGAAACAGAAACTGCCACAGACGTGGATCAGCTGCTGGACCCGTCTGATCAAACGGTTACAAATGCGGTTACAAACGCATTTGTAACCGGAAGGTCGCCGGTTTGATCCCCGGGCTCTCTGTCCTGGTCGTTGTGTCCTTGGGCAAGACACTTTACCCTACTGGTGTTGGCCAGAGGGGCCGATGGCGCGATATGGCAGCCTCGCTTCTGTCAGTCTGCCCCAGGGCAGCTGTGGCTACAACTGTAGCTGCCTCCACCAGTGTGTGAATGTGAGAGTGAATGAATAGTGGCATTGTAAAGCGCTTTGGGTGCCTTGAAAAGCGCTATATAAATGCAATCCATTATTATTTTATGTAATGAAGGGAAAGAACCATGTGTTGTGATTGGTTCAGGACATACCTGTCTGCCCTCGGCTACCCTCAGCCACCGCCACAGGTCGGCTGATCTTTATTACTCTGCTTTCACTTGGTTTCGACAGGTATGCCAATACTTAACTGCTCTGCTGCAACATTAGTGAGCAAAGCTTTAACAACATTTCGTGTCAAAACTTCAGAGAAGCAGAACAAACAGAAGCTGTTTACACCTCAGACTGTAAACGAAAGATGGACACGGCTCGTCACATCTCAGCTTCTCATGTGAGACTCACTCCTGCGAAGATTTCACTGAGATAGCTCCACCGTCACAGTGTGTGTGTGTGTGTGTGTGTGTGTGTGTGTGTGTGTGTGTGTGTGTGTGTGTGTGTGTGTGTGTCATTAGCAGCTTCTTTGATTTGCTAATAGCTGTTTTTGGCTGCAGGCTAAACTCGTCACACACACACCAGGGACCGTCTGTGTGTGTGTGTTTGTGTGATGTTTCTGTCGGTGTGTGTGTGTGTTGAGGATGATTGACAGGTCCCGTCAGGACGCCGCCTGCTGCTGTCACATTAAATCGTGCAACTGTGCGTCCGGCAGGAGCGTGCATGTGCAGATGAAGATGAACCGTTAGTACAACGTTCCAGCAGAACCGGGACAGAACAGAGAGCAGGCACCTGTCAGTCTAACAGGCCACACCCCTAACAGCGCACCCTTTAGCAGCCCCTCCCTGAGCCCGGTTCTGCTGGAGGTTTCTGCCTGTTACAAGGGAGTTTTTCCTTCCTGCTTGTTCATATGGAGGGGTCTGATTGGTGGGTTTCTCTGTGAAGCTCTGTGTCAATAAAGCTGAACTGAATCAGAGACACGTGCAGAAGCTCAGAGTTGGAGCTCTGACGGAGGCTTCTGAATATACTCTGAACGCATCACCTGCTCATCAGCATGGGATCATGCTGACCTCTGAACCAGCACACACACACACAGCCTGACATCTGTGTGTGTGTGTGTGTGTGTGTGTGGCTTGATTCAGCCTGGCAGGCAGCACTGAGGAATCATAGCTCGCCTTTCAGCCTCAAATCACTTCATTGCTCTTAGTTTAATGAGCTCACTAATAAGGCAGCGATGGGCGGAGCCTCACATTCACACAGCTAAACACAACAAAGCAACACCAAAAGCACAAACAGGACACCTGAACCTGACATTACCTACACTCTGTGTGTGTGTGTGTGTGTGTGTGTGTGTGTGTGTGTGTGTGTGTTACTGCAGGGCTGGGTGTTGGAGGGAATCCCTCAGACTCGCCTGCAGGCTCTGAGTCTGCAGCAGGGCGGAGTCATCCCCGAGCACGTTGGTAAGTAACAGGAAGTGAGATCACGCTTTGTGCCCTGCGCGGCTGCTTCCTGTGTGACATCACGCTGTGGTGTGTGTCATCAGTGATGCTCGAGGCGGCAGATGACGTGCTGATGGAGAGAAGTTGCGGACGGCTGGTCGACGCGATCACTGGGGGTGAGTCCACGCCCATAATCAAACATCAGTGAATATGTTCTTTCCTTGTGACATCAAATCCAAAATCCAAATCCAATTTATTTATATAGCACATTTAAAAACAAAAGGTTTGCCCAAAGTGCTGTACAAAAACAAAGTGTAAAACACAAGATAAAACCACTGACACTTACATAAAACATAATAAAACACATAAACTATCAATATAAACACAACACATATACAAATATCAACTCACGCCAGTCTGAACGCTATTGAAAAAAGGTGTGTTTTCAAAAGCATTTTAAAAACAGGAAACGAAGATGCCCGTCTAATATTTAAAGGCAGCGTATTCCAAAGTTTTGGGGCCATAATTGAAAAGGCTCGCTCTCCTCTGCATTTGAGCCTTGATTTTGGGACAACCAACAGCAGCTGGTCAGCTGATCTGAGGGTCCGTGAAGGAATATGAGGGTGAAGTAACTCGGAAAGGTATGGGGGAGCGAGACCATTAAGACATTTATAAACCAGTGTTAGGACTTTGAAATTAATTCTGTGATAAACAGGAAGCCAGTGAAGAGAAGACAGGATAGGTGTTACATGTTCATTCCTGTGGGTACCAGTTAAGAGGCGGGCAGCAGCATTTTGAATGAGCTGAAGACGAGCAAGAGACCCTTGGCTGACTCCAACATAAAGTGCATTGCAATAGTCAAGCCGTGTTGAAATAAAGGCATGTATTACCTTCTCCATGTCACGTCTTGACAAAACTGGCTTCAGCTTTGCTATTTGCCTCAGCTGGAAAAAGCTTTTTTGCAACACCGAATTAATATGTTTGTTCAATTTAAAATCTGAGTCCATAATGACTCCCAGGTTTGTCACGTGCTGCTTGATATAAGACCCTAGCCAACCACAATTTACGAGCGGGTTGCATGAAATATTATTAGGTCTAAATACAATCACCTCCGTTTTACTCTCATTGAAACTCAAAAAGTTCAGAGCCATCCAAGCTTTGACATCTTCGAGGCAGTTTAAAAGGATTTGGATGGAGCCTGGGCCATTTGGTGCTAAAGGCAAATAAATTTGGCAGTCGTCTGCGTAACAGTGACAGGATATTTCATGTTTTCTATAAATAGACCCCAAAGGGAGCAGGTATAATGAAAAAAGAAGAGGGCCAAGGATTGAGCCCTGGGGCACCCCACAAGAAAGCGGGGCTGAGGTGGACTCAAAATTTTCAACTTTAACACAAAATGTTCTGCAGCTCAAATATGACCGAAGCCAATCCAGTGCTGCACCTTTGATGCCAACAAGGTGTTCCAAACGAGAGATAAGAATATTGTGGTCAACAGTGTCAAACGCTGCAGTAAGATCTAAAAGCACAAGGATCACGGAACTTCCACAATCAGTAGCTAAAAAGATATCGTTAAAAACACGTAAAAGTGCCGTTTCAGTTGAGTGTAGATGTTTAAAACCAGACTGAAAAAGTTCCATGATGCCATTAGCATCTAAAAATGCATTCAATTGGGTAAAAACTATTTTTTCCAATAACTTTGAAAGGAATGGAAGCCTTGAAATAGGTCTAAAATTTGAGCAAACTAAAGGGTCAAGGCCAGGTTTTTTTAATAAAGGGCTAACAATTGCATGTTTAAAACCATCAGGAACCACACTGGAAGTAATACTGCTATTTATAATAGCAAGGACTGAGGTTCCAATTGAAGGGAAAACGTCTTTAAAGAGCCATGCAGGGATCACATCCACGGGAGAACCAGAGGGTTTAATTTGTCTAACCATCTCGTTAAGAAGTGTAATTGAGACGGGTTCAAACTGGTATAAGGCAGCTGAACAGGGACTAAACATGGATGGGTCATATGTAGGGAGGTACTATTGCTGACCTGATGGATTCAACCTTGTTTACAAAAAAAAGAAAGAAACTGACTACATCTGTTAGCAGAGCCTTCCAGGGTGGCAGACTGATGGTCTTATAAAGTGCGCGGGGATTATGACAATTTGATGCAATCACCTGAGAAAAATGGCTATTTTTCTCATTTTTCACTTTATTTTGATAGCATTTCCAACAGTCCTTTAACATTTCAAAAGAAACCTGCAATTTGTCCTTCTTCCACTTTCGCTCTGCTCTCCTGCATTGACATCACTTCCTGTCTGCAGACATCTACCATCGGACTTTCATCCTGCCAGATGATGACATTATCGCTCAGCGTCTGGAGAAGGGGAGGAGTCTGACAGACCAACAGAGACTTGCTAAGCTGCACCGTTACCGCTGTGAGGTCACGGGTCTGAAATCAGCCTATCAGCACGTGCTCAAGGTCATCGACAGCGACCAACCACACGTTGACGTCTACCAGCAAGGTACAGACACACACACAGATTCACACACACCCACAGACTCACACACAGACTCACACACACAGACACACACACAGATGCTGATTGGTCAGTGAGGAGTGTTTGCGTCACATCAGTGTGAACGATGCTTCTCTGTGGTTGTGTCCGGGTTCAGGTTCCTTCTCCTCCGCTGTGCCACAGTTTTGGTTCTGCTCCTCTTTAGCACATTTTGAGCAGCTTTAAGGACATTTCTCATCACTGCTATGCAGATGATATTCAGGTGTATATTGCTCTAAGCCTCGAGACGTGTGTACAGGTCCTGCAGAGGTGCTTGGACTCTATTAAAAGTTGGATGACTGACAGTTTTTCTCCATCTTAATGAAGAAGAAGCTGGAGGCCCTGTTCGTGCCCCTGACGGAGGCTCTTGGTCCCCTTGCTCCGTTTATTAAATCCTCTGTCAGGAACCCTGAGGGGACCTGGACTCTATGATGATTGAACTACATCCTGCAGGTCCCAGAGGTCATGTGATCAGGGCCTGCTGGCTGAAGCCTCGGACACATCTAAACACTTGGCGCTTGGCTTTATGAACTTTATGAAACTGTTCTTTAATGATGCCTCAGTGAAACAGCCACAGGCAGGTTTACAGTAACACAGCAGGCAGCTCTGTACACCTGAGCTCGTTCTTCCTGTGATCTACCTGCTGATTCAGGTAAAGCATTAACTGGTGCGTGTGTGTGTGTCTGTTTGTTTTCTCTTAGTGCTGGCTTTCGTCCGGACTCGTCAGCGCTCCAGAACTCCCAGAATCCTCCTGCTGGGACCACCGGGGTCTGGAAAGAGCCGTCAAGCCCAGCTGCTGTCAGAGACGTACGGGATGGTGGACGGTACGCAGCCAGGATGGCGTCACAGTTGAGGGACACCAGCTCAGGCTCACTGTGCATCCAATAGGAAGCTCCGGGCGAGCAGCTGCTAAATACAAACCTGCCACAGTCTCTTTGTAGCATGTAAAGATATGACAGAGACCTTAAAGGTGACTCGGGGGTCAGAGGTCACACTGATGAAAAGCATGTCCTGTCAGGTCACATAAGGTCAGAGTGAAATCTGAGGTTTCGCTCAGGTGGAAGAAGTGATGAGAACGGCCAAAGGTCACATGACGAAGACTGTTTTCACTTTTTGCTGTGTGTGTGTGTGTGTGTGTGTCAGTGAGCTGTGGTCGCTTGCTGAGGTCTGTAGCTGCAGCTGGTTCCAGTCGAGGAGCAGAGGTCCAGGCGTACCTGGATGACGGACGTCCAGGTGAGCACACACTCCCACCACCATGTCTGCCTGCGGCTGTGATGTTGTCTCTATCAAACCAGTTTTTCTGACATAACGGGACTCAAACCTTCCAGAAAGTGCCGCTCGTCTCACGTCAGTCCACACAAGGTTTCCCACAAGTCTCTGGGACCATCCAGAGGTTTTTTGGATATGTTTATGGTGTGACTAATGTGCAGAAAAGAAATCAGGGAGGGGGCAGAGACAGTACGAGCTGACATAAGCCTCCGACCGTCGCCTGCCGAGGCGGGGCCGGCTGTGACCGTGTGCGCTAGCGTCCAGAGAGCGACACTAACCCCGCTGTGGCTGCAGTTCCAGACTCGCTGCTGCTGCAGGTCCTGGAGGAGCGGCTGAGCCGACCCGACTGCACCCGCGGGGGCTGGATCCTGCACGGCTTCCCCTGCGACCTGCAGCAGGCCCGGAGCCTGCAGGAGAGCCACCAACAGCCCAACAGGTACAGGCTCACTGTACTCACGGAGCCGTTCTCCAGAAAACTCCGAAATCCTTTTAACCTGCTCGCATTCTCGTCTCGTCCTCCTCTTACTGTCAGGGTTTTCTTCCTGGAGCTGACTGATGACGTTTGCCTGGAGAGACTCAGTCTGAGAGCCACAGACCCGGTCAGCGGTCAGAGGTCAGGAACTTTAACGTTCACCTGTGACGGGAAAATTCCCACTGCAGGGAGAACACGTCTGCATCAGCCTGTCAGCCCTGTGATGTAACACACACACACGTGTAGGCACACACAGTGCTGATGGTGCAGTGGTGGTATTGACCGTGTGTGTGTGTGTGTGTGTGTGTGCAGCTTCCATCCTGTGACTCGGCCGGCTCTGAGCTCTGAGGTTCAGCACAGACTAAAGACCCGACCTGAGGACAGCACGGAGTCTGTAACACAGAGACTGAAACAGTACAGGGTCCACAGCGCCGCCCTGCAGGTACACACACACACAGGAGAGGGATGGAGGCAAAACATTAGGAACAACAACAAAGACTAAAATGCCAAAAACAAAGAGCTGTGATTTAAATCCATGGATAATAAGATCAGAACAAGCAGCAAAGACGAGCTGTGACCCGCAGGTGCACACGCTCAGAGAGAGAAGTATGATTCACAGGTGAAAATCTAACTGTGTGTGTGTGTGTGTGTGTGTCAGTCTGTGTATCCTGAGGCCATTCACATCGATGCTGATCAGGACCCTCACTCTGTGTTTGAGGCCGTGGCGAGCAGGCTGACCTCTGAGTGACCTCTGACTCACCTGGACTCACCTGAACAAGCTGAGGTCACATGATTGTCTGTAAAAATAAAGCATGTGCTGCTCCTCCCTGTGTTTGTTATGCTTCTCTTCAGGCTGAGCTCCCACCTGACCCGCTCTCACTGACTCCGCCCACTCGCCCATGTGTTTTATTTTCCAGTAAAAGTCTGAAGCACATTTTACTAAAATCACAGAAACAAATAAAGACGGAAGTTTCAGGGAAACATGAGCACGACTGTGACACACACACAGACAGACGCACGCACACACAGACACACAGACAGACGCACGCACACACAGACACACAGACAGACGCACGCACACACACAGACACACACACAGACGCACGCACACACAGACACACAGACAGACGCACACACGCACACACAGACAGACGCACACACAGACAGACGCACGCACACACAGACACACACAGACGCACGCACACACAGACACACACACAGACGCACGCACGCACAGACGCACACAGACAGAGACACACAGACGCACGCACACAGACACACACACACAGACGCACGCACAGACACACACACACAGAGGCATGCACACAGACGCATGCACACAGACAGACACACACACACAGACGCACGCACACACAGACAGACACACACAGACGCACGCACACACACAGACGCACACAGACAGAGACACACACACACCGAGCACCTGTGGGTGTCCGAGCCAGCTGATCTCACAGATCAACAACAGTTTCACTCAGCTGCACTGAGCATGCTCAGTACTACGAGTATCAGTACATTGTAGTACAAGTAATATTTTGACCACTATGCAGTAGCATCAGCAGTGTATCAGTACTCTGATGGCGGTGTGTGTCGGCGGCCTCGGCGTGACTGACAGCCATTGACGTCTCTGTCAGCTCGCCGCCGTCTCCTCCCGTGTGAGAGCAGTAATCACAGTTTAGGACGCCTTCATGTTAAAATATCTCCGTTTACCTCTGAAGTCGAGATTGAAACATCGCTCAGACGCTCGCCACCGTTTCAAAGCGCTGATTTGGGTAAATGACTATAATTAATCCTCCGCCGCGGCGGTTTGAGGCCCCGCGGGGCCGGGCGTGCCGTCTGATTGACAGCTCTATTTTTAAGCCTTCCTGCTGACAACAGGACGTGGAGCGGGAGGGAACGGGGACGTTTGATGGATGATGGACAGTTTGTCCTCATTTCCTCTTCCTCCTGCCATGAAGTCCTGAGCGCGGCGCCCGTCCCCACCTGGAGCCGACCTGACGGCACTGATTGGAGGAAAGTTTCTCCTTGAGAATCTGGACCAGGTTCTGGAGCTGAGCGGGGAAGTTATTGAAACCATTCTGACGTCAGAGCCACGAGGATGCTGCGAGCGGTGGAGACCCTGAAGGAAAGAAAATCTCTGAGCAGTGTTGCTGGAGGAGGCCGGAGCTGGAGGCCGGAGCTGCACACCGTGCAGGCTCACCTGCAGCCTCAGGTGGAGGCTCAAACCACACCTGCTGCACCGCCCGCCCCTCCAGTGTTCTCACTGACAGCAGGATGTTCCTCCCTCTGATTGACTCCCTGAAATAGTTTAAGGATATAAATGTTTATAATAACATCCAAAGTATGTCAGTGTTTTTTACACGCAGGGAGTCTCCCTTATTACTAGCGTGTGTATCCGGAACGAGATGACGTTACTGCGCATGTCCACGCAATCAGCTGCTGAGCGGAGAAGGCGGGGTTTGTGACGTAGCAGGAAGCGTTAATCACGCGTGTCTGTGCGTGTGGAGAGTTTCACAGTGAGTTTATTTGTGTCGTTTTCCTCTTTTTAATTTCTTTTTTCTTTTAACTGAAAGGTCTTCGCAGACCGGAAGCTTCTGTTGTCAGCATCAGGTCAACGGTAGCAGCCGCGCGGGGCGACACGGACACGTGTGTGTGTGCGCGCGCTCTGGTGTCGAACTTTAAACACGCGGCTCTGTGGTGGGTGAAGCTCCTCGTGGGCCTAAGTCACAGCTGTTTTACACCTGACTGAAGGTAAACTGCTGCGCAGCTGAGCCAATAAGAGAAGCTCTTCTTCAAAGTGTTTCTGAATGGAGTTTGGTGTGAGAGTGACTCGCTGCTCTGTGTTTACCTGTAGTTTGTGGACACACGCACACCTCTGATGATGTCATCATCCGATGAAGAGTTGTATCCGAACAGCTCCCGCGACGTGACGTCATCACCGCCATCCCGCAAAAGGAAACGTCAGAAGGCTCAGCAGCCACGGGTGAGCTCTCTCTCTCTCTCTCTCTCCCTCAGTGCGTTCATTTGATGTTTCTGTGACTCTGAGGTGCCGCAGAAAGCAGAGAAGAGGAGGAGCTCCTTCATACTGCAGGTGGCAGCAAAGGAGGAGGAGCCTGCAGGTGCAGATCCAGGTTTCCTCTGTTAGCCGGCTCAGTAAATCCAAACCGCTGTCTCTGCTTCAGCTTTCAGCCTGTTCCTCTTCTTCTGTATGAAAAGCATCAGCAGAGCTCCGCCCACTGTTATCAGAGGAACAGCTGATTCGGTGGCGTTAGTGACTCGATTCATGTGGGAAACATTGGCCGTTTCTCAATTCTCAAGTACGCCAGTACGTACTCGCGTTCTCGGCGAGTACGTACTGGCCGAGAACGCACGGGAGTACGGACTCGCCGAGAACGCGAGCACGGACTCGCGATTTGTACAATTGGAACACCAGCGTACGTGATGATGTCACAGGTCCGGAGTTTTTACTGCCGTCCCCTCTTAATTTAACTGTGAGTAACATGTTATGAAGCTTAACTTTAATCACAGCCAAACCGGTTTACTCAGGAACAAATAAAACACTGAAATAAACCAAACATTAACATTTAGAAGTGATCTAAGTGACTTATATATCATTGTTAACCTCAGTAGTGAAACCCCTATTAATAAAAATAGTGTACATGTACATACGTGTACATACCTTAATAAAAACAAGCAGGTGAGATGTTAGAACCCTTTTATTTCTATTCTAGTGGACACTCAATACTATAGACAGCTGCTGGGGTTTCTTTAACCTGAGTAGTGAGAAGACCGCGAGCGGGGGGGGGGTTGAAAACGATGTGCCGGGAGTCCGCTGTTGAGTTTTGGACGAAATGCATTCTGGGATATATAGCTGTCCCAAGTCTACACCGATGCATGCTCAATAAAATGGGCGGATCGAGAACACATCCGGGACTTTTTCGCGTTCTCGGCGTGATGCGTACTTCGAATTGGAACAGTACTTGGTCTCCGACTGATGACGTATCACGAGAACGCAAGTACGCACAAGTACGCATATTGAGAAACGCCCATTGTCACACTGAGAGGCAGCAACACAATCAGAATGTGGATTTTAAACACAAACTCTGAAGCAGGTGATGTGCTCAGAAGCAGTTACCATGGTGATCTAACAGGTAAAACGGAAGCTGCCTTCAGGTCATCATAGCTTGCTAACCTCACTTAGTTACAGCTTTCGCTCATGGCAACTGCAGAGAGCCACAGAATAAAGGCTGCAGTTCCCTTCATGACCACAGGGGTCACCATATGAACTGTCTTGATTTATTTATTTATTTATTTTTTTAGGCTCCACCCAGTGACGGGACAGACGGGACCCCAAAGAAGAAGAAGAAGAAGAAGGATGGAGCGAAGGAAACAGGACGTGGCGGCATCAAGACCTCCTCACTGTTCAAACACAACCCTGACATCCCAGACATCCACAGGTGCAGCTCCGCCTCCAATTGGCTCATTGAACCAGCTTCTCGGCTGGTTCTGATTGGCTCAGACTGCAGAACGTTCCTGAATGATCAGTAATCAATAATTTGGATTCTTCTTTCCTTCAGACCAGCCATCGCTCAGCTGAAGGAGAAGATTTTTACCTCTGACTCGTTTTCAGACCTCGACCTGCACCCTCACTTGGTAACACACAGACACACACTTTCGTCTGTCTCACGTTCAGCATCGCTGCTTCATTGTCAGCTGCTCTGATTGGCTGTTTCTGTCTTCTAGGTGGCAACTCTGAACAAAGTTATGAATATTTCTACACTCACCAGGTTGGTTTTTACACACCTGACTGTGACCTGATCAACACTGTGCGGGTCCCCACAGCAACAGAAATACAACTCTTCAAAGGGACATTGCAATGTTGTTGTTTTGTTTTGTTTGTTTTTTAAAATACTTACGCAGTGTACAGAAGCAGACTATCCCAGCTCTCCTGGCCGGACGCGACGCTGTGGTCCGCTCTCAGACAGGATCAGGTGAGTCACCTGTCGTACCTGATACAGCCGGACTGCAGCAGGTCTCTGTGGGTCGATCAGTCACACTGAGGTGTTCTCAGGTGACAGGGTCTCCTTCTGGGTGGACATGAAACACGTCACCTGACTCAGGAGGTGTCCAGGTGACCTTGTGGTCAGATGACCGACGGGCTTGTTAATGTGTGTGTCTGCGGGCCTTTTGTGGGTGTTTATCGTACGTGTGTATCGATGCAGCCCAGTTTAGTTCCTGAAGCATCGTGTTGTTTTTGAAGGTCACATGTTCAAACATGAACGTGCAGGATCAGAACGACTCTCTGTAACGAGGAAGAAGGTTTGTGTTAGATCGCACTGTGAGGAAAGTCATGTGGCAACATGTCCTAATGAAAGCCACACAAACGTGTCTGCAGGTAAAACTCTGTCCTACGCCGTGCCGCTGGTCCAGAGTCTTCGGTCGATTCAGCCGAAGGTCAGCAGGTCAGATGGTCCTCTGGCTCTCATCATCGTCCCCACCAGAGAGGTTCGGTCGGATTAGCACGTTTCACTGTAGTGTCGTCCGTGACTTCCTGTTCACACGCTGAAGGTTGGCTCTTCTTCTGTTTGTCAGCTCGCCCAGCAGACCTTCCAGACCTTCCAGAAACTTCTGAAGGTAACACAGTATTCACAGCTGTTGTTTCATATTGTACTCTATGGTTAAAGCCCCTAAAGCAGATGGAGGCGCTCGTCCTAAACGAGGTGTTACCTCTGTCACATGGACATGCTCCGGTCCCACCACAGACACAGCAAACCCACCAAACACAGTCAAACGTTAGAGTGCGGTACAACGTCAGAGAACCCACCGAGGGAGCGGTGGCCACTACAAAGATTTCTATAAATATGTGGTTTGTGCATCGGGCTAAATTCCAGGCAGCGGCGCCGAGCCGACAGCACGTCACACCAGCTGATTTTCCACATTCTGTTTCGAGTGTCGACCAAAGTAATGAAGGAAGCGTGCAGCGTAGCTTACCACCCTGCGACGGCCGATATGTGGACGAGCCAAACAAAGTGTGCTTAGCGCTGCAGTCGATGTTTGCACAGCGGTTGGTTTCCTGCGTCCACACGGGAGCAGGAGTGACAGCCGGACGCCTCGGGAAGTGCTCGCGTCACTGCGTGGGGTCAGCCAGTGAGGTCACTGTGGGATAAGGCCACGTTCATTTTGTAAGAATGAAATAGTGCTTAGGATGTGGTGATTATGGAAATCCTTCACTGCATTTACAGAAAATGCATCAGCGTATCAGAGAATATGGCAGCATAGATCCCAAAGCAGGGCTGGGTCCCAGTATTGACTCCTGAGGGACGGCTGTCCCACCAACCCAGCACAAAGTCCAAATATTCACCAGAATCAGTGGCTCTGAAAATTCACTAATGACTTCACGGCCCCAGCTCTGCGTTTTTCAAAGGTGTGTGCTTGCTGTGGTTTGTAGCACCAACAACTTCCTGCTTCGCATGTGGATATAAAAATCAGCAGCTGACAGAGAAACGAGCTTTGCACGAGCCGCTCTCTCAGGTGTGTCTCTCTCTTTGCAGCCGTTTACCTGGATCGTCCCGGGTGTCCTGATGGGAGGAGAGAAGAGGAAAGCGGAGAAGGCCAGGTGTGATCACAAAGCACGTTCGTTCGTCAGCTCTGGAAAAAGAGCAAAGCTGTGTGGCGCTCTCAGATGTGTGAAAGCACAGCAGAGCTCAGATCCAGGCTTTTAGAGATGCTGGAGTCTGTTCTCAGCTGCTCTGTGGCGTCTGAAGCGATGCTGTTGTAACAATATTATTCTGTCTTCAGGATCCGTAAAGGAATCAACATCCTGGTTTCGACTCCTGGACGTCTGGTGGACCATATCAAACACACCCTGAGCATCGCCTTCAGCGCCGTCCGCTGGCTGGTCCTGGACGAGGCCGATCGGTAACTCTTAGGCGTAGCTGACTCTGATTCCCTTTGATCGGCGCCCTCCTGCAGCGTGGACTTAATTTTATGTCCGTGTGTGCGTTCAGGACGTTGGACCTCGGCTTTGAGAAGGACCTGACGGTCATATTAAACAGCCTGAACTCTGCGGGACCGGCCCGACAGAATGTGCTGCTCTCTGCGACGCTCACAAATGGCAAGTCCACCGCTGTGCTGCCCCTCCTGTAGCTCCTCTGTCGGCCTGTAGAGGGCAGTATAACAGCCTCTGTGTGTTTCAGGTGTGACGCGGTTAGCAGACGTGTGTTTAAACGACCCGGTCAGCATCCATGTGTCTGGCGCTCCCTGCTCTGACCTCACCACCACCTCCGCTGTAACATGTGACCCCGAAGCAGCCAGCCAATCAGAGAGCTTTGCTGTGCCTGAGGCTCTGAAGCAGTTTGTGGTGGTGGTTCCCAGTAAGGTCAGACTGGTCTGCCTGGCTGCTTTCATACTGGACAAATGCAAGGTGAACAGTCCGGAAGTGGTCATAACGATAACTACAGGGCTGAAGAGGGAAAGCTAAAATCTGATTGGTCCTCGATGTTTTCCTTTCAGTTTTCTCAGAACGACAAACTCATCGCCTTCATCTCGAGTTGCGAGGCCGTCGAGTTCCTCCACTCTCTCTTCACCGCTGTCCTCTCCAGGCCCTCAGCCAATCACAAACCTCCGCTGAGGTTCATGCGTCTCCATGGCAACATGAAGCAGGAGGTAATGCCGCCGTTTTGCTGCTGTTTCTGCTGCTGTCCATCTCTCAGTGTTAAATGCGTGTTTGTTTTCCCCACCAGGAGCGCACGGAGGCCTTCCAGCAGTTTTCGGCGTCACAGTCAGGAGTGCTGCTCTGTACGGTCGGTATCCTTTAACCTGCAGTGTGCGCTGTGACCACCAGGGGGCAGACTGTATTTTAAATGCAACACATGACTGTACATATATGTAATACATATGTAAGTCGTGTCCAAATTCATGGGCTGCATCCTCCTGAGGACCCGGCCTTCGCGGTCTACGTGGGCCGGGTCCTCAGAAGGTCGGGTAGGCCGGAAGTAAACGGCTGGGGAAATGGACGGTCTAGCCTCCTGATTAGCGTCACCGCTGTCTCGGTGGAGTTTAATAAACTCGGCCGTCTGCTCCTTGCTATCTAAAGTATAACAGGACACTGGAGTAGACTCTCGACCGTCTCACACTTCTGTTTAATCAGCTGTGTGAAAACTAAGGAGGAATCCACCCGGGGGATTAATAAAGTTTTATTTTATCTAATCACTTTAATCTCAGCCAAACAGATTTACTCACGAACAAATAAAACAAAAAGCCAAACAATAACATTTTTAGGTTGTCTAAGTGACTTATATATCACGTTTAACCTGAGTAGCGAAAGTCCGCGGTGATCTGAAAATGATGTGCCGGGAGTTGTGCCGTTCTCGGCGGCTTCAGTGACCCTCGAGCTCTCGGCTAGCTATCGAGCTGGTGGGTAACAGACGTCTCTCTCTGAAAACGTCGAAGCACTTTTGCAAATATGTGGTGTCTTGATAAACTGAGCAGATATTTGAAGTTTGCACAGCTACTTTCTCACCTGAAAATATGTAAAAAGTTTATTTTGTGACCCAGAAAGATTAATAAGAGTAATTTTAAAACTTAGTAGCGTCCGCCATTGTTGGAAACTGGAGTTTGGCTGGGCCGCGCTATGAATTCTGGGATATGGTGGGCCACGAAGGACACACCCATCCTTCAAATTCGGGGAAAAGGAGGACGCATTTGTCGGCTGCATTCGGAGGAGTCTACGACTCTGGACAGCCTTCGGCGCGTCGCTGTGACGTAATCAGCCTACAAATGCGTCCTCAGGAGGATGCAGCCCATGAATTTGGACACCCCCGTAAACTTCCTTTGTGTGCTCTTTGTTTCAGGACGTGGCAGCCAGGGGCTTGGACCTGCCCCAGGTCACCTGGATTATTCAGGTGACTTCATGTTATCGAATGAATCAGAAGGATGCAGCGAGTGTGATTTATTTTGTCTGAAAAGGATGGCATGAGTGAGAGTCACGACTGTAAGAGTTAAGGTTGGGTTAGCAGGGGTTGTGATTCCAGATTACATGATGAGCCTTTATTAATAATTTGTGATGATGGGTTTGTGGATGTAGCCAATCTGGTGGCAGCTCTGCAGTGAGGTCATGTGTGGGGCGGATACCTGTCATTTGAATCGTTTGTCAGCAGAAGACGGGGTCTGTAAACAAGTACGCTAACCCAGGTTTCCTGGTCTGTACGAGTCTGATGATGAGTGAAGGAGCCACGTCATTGGCTTATATAAGCACTGCAGTTCCTGTAATGTCCACTAGGGGCTTTGTGCAGAAATCATTTTGAAGTAATTGCTCAGAGGTGTCGCAAAGATGGCCGCCAAGTGTTTGCTCTGTAGAGCTTAGAGCATAAAGCTGGTCAGCTCAGTAGAGACGGTGTCGTCATAGAGACGACACAGCAGAGGGGAGGAGGAAGCGTGCGGAATAAACGGGCTCAGATCGCGAGCACCTACACAATGTATCTAGCCAATCAGCGAGCAGCACATGACTGATAACCTTTTTGGTTTTTCCCAGTACACTCCTCCCACCGCTGCGGCCGAGTACGTTCACCGCGTCGGACGTACGGCTCGGATTGGAGCGCGAGGAAGCAGCCTCCTCTTCCTCACCCCCGCTGAGACCGCCTTCATCACCGAGCTGGCCAATCACAACATCAGGTTTGCTGACGTGCAGTGTCATGCTGGTTGGTATTTGTGCTGATTTTAACCATGTGGGTGGGGCTTACTGTGTTTCAGCCTATCAGAGATGAAGCTGCAGGACATCCTGACCAGTCTGATGTTCGATGATGTCTACAAGGGGCGGGGCAAGTACCATAGCAAGGTAGGTCACTTCCGAAAACTTCTGTCAGGTGGCTGCAGGTGAGGCTGGTGATCAGATGTGATTGGCTGAGACACTAAATGTTTTTTTTTTTTTATTTCTGCCATTTTTTATCCTGAGCAATTCAAGCTCCGCCTCCTAGTTAACTCTGGTAACTTGTAATAGCTGAATAGCAACAGCAGGCGGCGCCTCCTTTGACGTTATTAGATGTAGGCTCCCATCATGGACTCTGAATGTGTTGCCATGGAGACCTGGCATTGTTAGGCCATGTAGACAGTGTGGAGGTCTCCATCAGCTCTGATGCTGTTAGCGCGCGGTGCAGTGCATGCTGAGTGAAGCAGCGGCTACGATCTCCACCTGTGACCTGCTTCAGAAGCTGGTCGCTGGTTTTTGTCTAAAGAAATCCTCCATAACAACCAGTCCGAGCCCATACCAGCCCATACCAGCCGGTATCGGCTTAGCGATTGGTGCCGCAGCTTTGTGAGGCGAGCGTGAGCAGGAGGTCACCGCTTGTGGTTTAGCGGCGAGCAGATCATGCCCTGATGATGAGGAGGCGCCGGCCTGCTCGTTAGTCTGCAGACACAGGAAGCGTGTCGTTTGTGCCTGGAGCCCGCCGGCGGGGGCGGCCGGGCGATCCCCGTGTGTGTGTCGCTGTGTTTTTAATGAGGCTCTTGTAGTATTTTTAAAAGGCTTTAAGACTCTGAGAGAGTGTGACCCCGGCCCAGACCGCCTGCTGTGCGCCGCTTTAAAGTCGCTCCTGTCAGCCAGTCAAAAGCGCCGTGGCGACGGCGTGTGTGTGTGAAGCAGGTTCAGCCTCTGATGTTTCCGCTTCCATGACGCATGACCTGCGACGCCCTGATGCTTGTGTCGTCACGCTGAAGCTGTCAGAACAGATTTCAGCTCCTCTCTCTCCACGTCGACCTTTATTTAAACATCTGTTGAGCAGACATCAGGTGGTACGTGGGCGCGTCTCGCACGCCGCCGTGGGGACGATGTTCGTGCTGATGCAGGAGCAGAGCTGCTGAATCAAACACAGTCTGAACACATCAATGAAATGATGCCAAATTCAGGAATTCTGGATTCTTCCCTGTCGGAGTAAACAGGAATAAATCAGTGTGGGATGTTTGACCCGCAGGAGCTAAAAATAATCACTTGTTGTGTTTGCACAGCCCACACGTGCTCAGTGTCATCAGCGCTGTGACGAGCACGCCCTCTGTGCAGGTTTGCACCTTACAGTAGCCCCTCCCACGACCCCAGTCTGAAGTCCTCACCTTTAACACGGGTCAGAGCAATGATTGACATCACAGACCACGCAGCCCAGCAGGGGGCGCTGCGCCACACTGAAAATCAAAGCTGTCCATGATCAAACAGGCTCGTTCCGTTGCAGCGCCCCCTGCTGGTCACATGTGGTGCTTTATTAAACTGTTCCAGCGCTGAGGCGAGGGAGCTCGAGGTGCAGACGGCAGATTTCCGGAGCATGGCCGAGTCTGACGTGTTTGGTTTTTTTTTTTGTTTGTTTTTTTTTCTTCTTCTTCCTGTCAGAGTTCGTCCAAAGCTCTGGAGCAGGAAGTCCGCGAGCGAGCGACCGTCCTTCAGACCGAGTTTGAGAACTTTGTCCACACGGACGCTCGGTCGCTACAGGCTGCCAAGAAAGGTAACGACGCCGAGAACGTGACGAGAGTGACGAGAACATGCTGCTGTTTTATTGGCTGACCTGTCACTGTGATGTCAACAGCACTGCAGTCCTTCCTGCGAGCGTACACCACCTACCCTGCTCACCTCAAACACATCTTCCACATCCGCTCGCTCCACCTGGGCCACGCCGCCAAGAGCTTCGGCCTCAGAGACGCTCCGCAGGGTCTGAGTGCCGCCGCCGGTCCCGGGGCCTCCGGGGGCCGCAGGAAGAACCAGAACCAGGCCCGGAAGCAGACCGGGAGTCCGGCCAACAACCAGAACCAGAAGAAGCTGACTGGAAAGAAGAGGTGAGTGAGGAATGTGCAGCCGAGGGTCCTAACCTTTATTTAAACACACACAGAGTCGGGATGGACCCGCTGCACACCTGGACCAGCAGATGTGACTGTTTGAATCGATGCAGTCACCAGCTGAGCGCACGCTCACCTCCACCACTCCATCGCTAAAGCAAAAGTTTGCTCAACGGCTTCTAGACGAGCCTGTGAGAGAACACAGACACACAGCGTGTCAGGAGGTCAAAGGGCGCGGCGTATCAGCCCAGAAACTGTGAGGTGGGGGCCGTTTGTCAGACACGGCCCCGACGCGCTTCGTGTAAGTGAAGGAACCACGAATGCTTTCAAACACAAAGATGGCGACAGTAAAAGCGCTCAGGCGAGGCCTCGACGCAGCACGATGTCGCCACGGCGATGTCCACCTTTCATATACAGTCTGTGGTCAAAGATAGAGGTGTGTGTGTGTGTGTGTGTGTGTGTGTGTGTGTGTGTGTGTGTGTGTGTGTGTGCACGCGCTCATTGGTCCTGCTGTGATGACTGCCACAAACACACACGCTTTTACATAATCAAAGTGGGTCCCCTCAGTCACACATGGTGTTTACACTCCGTCCACGCAGGACTGTGTGTGTGCGCACAGGTGTGTGCGTGCATGCGTGCGTGTGTGTGTTTGTGTGCGCGCAGGTGTGTGTGTGACATATAAAGACATTAAAGTGATTATTATAAAACTCTGGAATAAATGTTTGAGCGTCTGAAGCTGATTATAAAACTAATACTGTGTTTGTTGTCATGACGACGGGGGGAGTTTTAGTATTTTCATCAGAAGCTGATGGCGACCTTCTTCCTCTCTGTGTCTCAGGTTTGGTCAGAGGGAGGTCCGGCTGATCCGCTCAGAGTTCTCCAGCGGGCTGGAGAGCAGAGACACCAAGAAGAAGAAGAAGAAGGAGGAGGAGTGATAAAGAAGAGTCTGATGTTGAGCAGCTGAGGCGATGGTCGATATATGGAAGATGTGATTGGATGAAGACGTGTGAGTGAGCTCCTCCTCCTGCATCTGATTGGCTGCTGGCTGGTTGGCCGGTGCGCTCGTCGGTCTGTGACGTGATTTTTGAGTTTCAGACAGTCCCAGAATAACGACCATCGGCCCGCTCCACCCTCACCACTTCACGCACGTTTCTGTCGCTCCGAGCTGCGAGTTTGAAACCCGAGTGCTGCTCATGGACACGCCCCCGACTCCCCGCCCTGTTCCTGACTGTGCGCCTGTGTCATTTGTCCTTAGGGGCCACCGTACTGCGTCCCCAACATGAACCTGTGCTAATAAAAGCAGATGTTTGTGTGCAGATGTTTGTGTGCAGATGTTTGTGTGCAGATGTTTGTGTGCAGATGTGTTCTTTCAGCTGTTTTCACTGTTGAAGCAAAGCAGACGAGATCCTCGTGGCTTCAGTGTTCACGGGGGGGGGATCAAAATTGAGGTTTAAATTTTGATCTCGACCAAATATGGTTACTTCCTGGAACAAAGCCAGTTCAGCCTTAGAGGAGGAGGCAAGGAGCTCAGAGGAGGAGGATGGGGAGGTGGGTCCCAGTCGGAACCAGCAGAGTGCCGCCTGCTCATCAGACAGAGTTGCTCTAAACCAAGCCTGGGAACCAATCAGAGCCATCGCTTTCACTTTGAATCAAAGGAAAACAACAATAAGAATCTTTATTTTCTTTATTGAAAATGTAAAAAACGAAGTCAGAGCTACAGAAACGCACAGAGAAGTTTGTGGCTCGACTACGGCTCTACACTCCTGCCTGGACTCGCTGGTTTGTCCAGACGTGAACGTCACTGTTGTGTTTTCTGATGTTTTGCTTGAGCCCCGCCTCCTGAGCCCCGGCACCGCCACAGCAGTTTGTTCCTGAGGGGACCAGTCCTAGTCAGCGGGGAAGGGGCTGAGTGTGGGTGAGAATGTGGGGTAGCAGAGGCGGGGCTGGGTGGTGTTGGTGGGCGTGGCTTCGATACAGGTATAGGTTCGTTGTGGGCGGGGCAGGAGGGTACAGGTAGTGCGTGGGCAGGTACATCCTGCCGGCCTCGGCCAGCAGCTCCAAGCCGGCGGCAGACTGACGCTTCCACTTGGTCCTGCCGGGAAAAATAAAGCACACGTTACTCACCGCAAACACACGTTACTCACCGCAAACACACCTTACCCCAATCTGCTGTCATGTGACTGGATCTGAACCAATCAGCACGTGTCAGCACATGTGCAGTAAAATTCCCTCCATCCATCACTGATTCCAGCTGACCCGAAGCACACGTAAGTCTACGGTGATCGCAAAGACTGCAGCAGACATGAGGCAACCCGATTGGATCAGAACCTGCAGACAGGAAGCAGATGTTCCTCCAGCTGTGTGACAGGCTTTAACACCCAAAACACATCAGCGACTTCTGAAACTTCTGTCTTCCTTCAAGACAGCTGTCATTTGATTGGCTGCCCCTCACTAGCAGAACAGTGGGCAGGGTTTCTGCCCCCCCCCCCCCCCCCCCCCCCCATAACGTCACAAAGATTGCAGAGTGGAAAAAAACTATGACAAACTGAGTGTTTGGAGCAGACTGAGGCTGCTGAGCTTTTCGCTCACAGGGTCACCGCGCTATTCGAGATGATCACAGTCTGCGCTCACATCCTGGTCATGTGATCAGGTTCAAATTTCATGTCAGTGATCTTTAGAGTTTTTTAAAGAAGCAAACAAAATAATGAGCAACCACGAGTCCAGGACCGGGAAGACCGGGAATGTGCTTCATGTACCTGCGGTTCTGGTACCAGGTCTTGACCTGCGTGTCGCTGAGCTGCAGGGAAGCCGCCAGCTCCATGCGCTCCTGGACGCTCAGATATTTCTGTTTCTGGAAGCTTCTCTCGAGCCTCGCCAGCTGCTGGTCGCTGAACGCCGTCCGTGCCTTACGAGGTTTCTTCAGGCGTGACGTCACCGAGTCGGAGCCGCCGCTCTGCACTGAGGTAGGAATGACATCACATTAGTCCTGTAAGCTGATTGGTCGGCGACAGAGAAAAAGCAGGTACAGCTCATTGATGATGGTCATTTATTATGATTCAGCTTCTGTTTTAAAAGCCGAGGTTCTTGTTTTTAATGAAAGTGATCAATAAAAAAGCTCATATTGATTGACAGCATTTATCAGATTGTTGTGTTGGGCTTACCCGAGGAACGACCACAGTCTGTGTCTGTGGTTTGAAACTGATCAAAGTATCAGACGTGACCGTGAGGCTGCAGAACAAACCGACCCCGGCCTCTTGTTCGTTATCGTCCTTTCTTTTCGTTGTGCTCGTTAAATGACTTCAATCATGCTTTTATCTCCGTCAAGCTGTCAGATTAAAAATGTTTTGAATCATGTGATCACATGTGCTCGGTCTCCATTCGCGTGCCAAGTTTAATGAAACTGCCACGATATGATTTTTACAAAAAAAGATGAACTGAAATGAAGATATATGGTCAGAGTATCATTTGTGCTGAGGTTTCATTTCACAGCGTTAATGATGAAACACGGTGACCGTCGGCAAACGTGCCGTGATAACGTTTCAAACTAAATATGAACAAATACAATGTTTTAAGTTAACTGACTTTAATGGTGCTTTCATGTGGCCCACACCCACACCCACGGGAGCTCTGATTAGCAGCTGAACAAAAAAATAATAACACAAAACAACGAAGCCGCGTTTCAAACTGTGCAGCAAAGACAAAAATATGAAGCATCCACAGGTCTGATGGCTCCGCCAGCGGCAGCTCACTGCGGCTGAAGCCGGTTAAAAGTTTCAAGGTTCAGACGCCGTGACGGAGATTCCTGCGTGATCAGTGTTTTTAATCGGTGCTGATGAAGCTGTGTTTCTCTGTATGGGTCACAAAAACAAACAAACAAAAACAAACAACAACAACTCTGGTGCCAGATCATCATCAACGCCCCGATCACCGATTAGAAGTTATGATAAAGACTCTTTAAGATTATGAATTTCTGTTTCAAAATGAGAAAAACACGTAACGCAGAAACTCAGAGGCTTTATTTTCGCTTTAAAATAATTCGACTAATAAGTAAATGAACGCTCAGCTTGATTTCTCTAAATTAAAACACAAAGAAATGGTAACAATGAGACTGTTTCTCTGTCTCAAGCTTTCAGACTGAGCCCGCTCAGCCTTCACTGACTTTATCTGCTTTTTATTTCTGTCCACGAGTGAAAATATTTTTGGTTTCTTGGTCGTTAAAAGAAGAAAATAACCTTCTGATGTTTTTAATGAAAATAAAATCCGCGTTATTCTCATTTTTATTTTGATTGAAACTTTACTTTCTCCTTCTTTAAACTCTTTTCTCTGTTTTTACCTGTTTCGCTGTCTGAAGATGAGCTGCTGAGACTTTTATCCTGGAAATCTTCATCCTGTCCGGACCGGAATGGCTCGGCTTCCGGCCCGGGCTGTCCCGGTTCAGAGTAGACCTGTCCCGGGTGAGAGTCCGCTAAGATGTCCCGGATTAGGAAGGAGGAGCAGGCGGAGCGCAGCTGAAGCGGAGCGGGCAGCAGCAGAGGCTCCAGCCGGGGAGCAGGCTCCCTCCACGGGGATGAAGGCGCCGAGCAGCCGCTGCTGTTCCCCGGGCTGAACTCCGGAGGGTCTGCCCGGGGCAGGAGCGCCCCGAGCGAGAGCAGAGAGTCGATCCGGAACCCGGAGCAGCCGGAGGCGGACACCTCCATCTCCGCCCGGACTCAGGTGAGTCTGACCAAGCAGGTGTGGAGCCACAGCAGCCGGAAACGCGTTAGTTTGACTCTGACGTTATTTTCATGTTTAAAAAACAAAAAACAGGTTTGAAATAAAGCTATCAGAGTAATCAGAGTATAATCAGAGTAATCAGAATATTGATCCGAGGGAAACTGATCAGCAGGTGATCTCAGCGCCAAGACAGAGTTACACTCTTCCTCCTCTTCTTCCTCCTCCTTCTGTCCTCCTCTTTCTCCTCCTCCACCTCCTCCTCTTCCTTCTGTCCTCCTCTTTCTCCTCCTCCATCTCCTCCTCCTCCTTCTGTCCTCTTCCTCCTCCTCCACCTCCTCCTCCTCCTTCTGTCCTCCTCTTCCTCCTCCCCCTTCTGTCCTCCTCCTCTTCTTCCTACTCCTTCTGTCCTCTTCGTCCTCCTCCTCCTCCTTCTGTCCTCCTCCTCTTCTTCCTACTCCTTCTGTCCTCTTCGTCCTCCTCCTTCTGTCCTCCTCCCCCTTCTGTCCTCCTCCTCTTCTTCCTACTCCTTCTGTCCTCCTCTTCCTCCACCTCTTCCTCCTCCTCCACCTCCTTCTGTCCTCCTCCCAACAGCAGCTTGGTGCTAAACTTTCCCTCTTCGTCAGATGTGAGCTCGGCCCTGATTGGACACATTCAGACGTCTGTAAAAGAAAACAGGAAGTTGTGTCTCTGTAACGGTGTGAAGTTGGCGTCGTTTAAAAGTCCGTGAGCGTCAGACCAGATTTAACCCGGAGCGCGCCGTCCCTGCGTTCAGTCATGAAGCATCAGCAGCTCTGAGGTCAGGGCAGCGTGTGCAACCAGACGTCCGTCGAGACATTTTGCTCGTCGTCCACGAGGCGTCTTCAGTCTCCACCCAAACACGAGGCAGTCAGCAGGGGAACCCACCGACCCTCCAACAGCAGAACAACACTGACAGTCAGCGCCATATATATGGACACACAACTTTTTCTGATGTTGGCTGTGTTGATCAGCACAGTGGATTTGAAACAAGGGCGATTTTAGGGGGTGCTGAAGCACCCCCCAAAATGGGCACCCCCAAAGATTTCTTACTTTTTTTGACAATATTTGCTGTTTGTGGGACACACTACTAAAAATATAAAAAGCATACAGTACTTAATTGAGATGGAACATTTTAACAACAAAAGTATAGATCCCCCCTCCCCCTCCCAAAATGGTTTGTTGCAGCTCAGCTCTCCCTTACTCTGGCTCTGGCTCCGTTGCTGCCAGAGAGATGGTGGCTGAGACGCAGCGGAGCAGAGGTGTAAGTGCCTGGCTTAAAACAGGACATATTAGCTGCATTTAACCTACAGTTACTCTTTATATAGTTGGGTAGGAGTCAGACCCTGTTTCTTTTTACTGAAAAACATTACACCCAGGTTACCTGCTGGGTTGGAGACGTGTTTTCTGACGATGTTTGCTACCCTACAATCCGTCCTGCTCTGTAGTAAAATCAACGATATTTGACCGTCCTGTTGCTCCCATTGAAATGTATACAGCCAATTTAAAATCTAAAACTTAAAACTGTCTGTAGCCTGCTGTTGTTACCACTGTCCTGTTTGAAATGGAATGAGAGAAACTGGTTATTTTGTCATATGTGCCGATATTGAACCCAAGGTACTAACTAGCTAACTGACTGGATGCCCATTAACCTTATAGCTCCTGTTGTGTGTGTGTGTGTGTGTGTGTGTGTGTGTGTGTGTGTGTACAGAGAGACAGCCAGGTTCATAATGGATATGAGGAAGTTTTTTCAAAAACAGGAGCCACATTCAGGTAAAAGTGTAAGATCAAATGATCCATCAATAAAGGATAATGTTGGATCAGTGTTTCAATATTTATATCTTTTATTAGATGTACATGCGGTTTGGTTATTTGCCTTTTGGTTGAAAGTACACTGAGAGAGGACTTTTTTATTAGTGATCTTAATAGTTTTTTTTTTTTAATCTAATTGAATACAATCTATTTGTGTATGATTGTCAGTCCAAAGAGGGAGAGAGGAAAGAGGGGAACATGAGGAGAAAGTACAAGGTCAGGAAGAACCAGGTAAGAAAACAGACAGGGAATACTAACAGGCAAAACAGAAAAGTTAAACTGGCAAAGAAAAAAAAACATCTAATTTTACTGATACAATCTGGAAGTTGTTTTCTCCCTATATTAAAGCTGCTGTACAGAATCTGCAAAACAAACTGGGTTGTCAGCCCTGGCACTGCATTACCATATTGAGCTTCAGTCAGAGGAAGTCACGGTTGCCAAAAACCTTTTGAAGCTCAAGAGTGAGGCTGGTGCCATTCCAGATATGTTAACATTGTACAATCTTCTGGTTAATCAGATCTTCCCCACACTGAAAACTGTTATTCAGGTTGCCCTAACAAACCCAGTTAGCAGCTGTAGCTGTGAAAGGTCTTTTAGGTCTTTTAGTGTTTAGAGTCAGCTCCATACCTGGCTGAGAAGGATCATGGGTCAAAGCAGACTCCAGCACCTGGCTGTGATGTCAGTTGAGAAAGAGATGCTTGAGAGACTTGACCACCAAAATGTGATCGACAGATTTACCAACCTCAAGGTGAGGCGACATAGGTTAAAAGAAAATTGTTTCCATTGCACAGACTGGGATGTATTCAAGGTGAAGGACACTGGCAATCGTACTGCACTGGACAGTTACACCTCCACTGTCTTGGACTACATCTGTTTCTGTGTGGATAATGTAACAACTTGGAAACGACTCCGTGTGTTCCCTAATAATCCACCCTGGATGACACACGGAGTCCAACAACTCATTCGAACGAGGAACAACGCTTTTAAATCTGGAGACCAGGAGGCATATAGTGCTGCCAGGGCCAGCTTGAGAAGAGGCATTAAGACCGCCAAACAACAGCATAGGAGGCGTATCGAGGCCAGGTTTGAGAACAACACAAACCCAAGGCAGGTCTGGGAGGGCATCAGGGCTATCACGGACTACAAAAAGAGAATACCATCATCCTCAGCCGATAGTCCTACTCTGGCTGAGGATTTAAATTTCTTTTATGCCCGTTTTGATAGGGAGAACACCGACCCTGTCCTGTCCCCTCTCCCCTCAACTGACCCTGCTCCAGTCCTGAGCACTCACGAGCTGAGGCGTGTGTTCCGGAGCATTAACATCAGGAAGGCGGCCGGGCCAGATGGAGTATTGGGCCGGGTGTTAAAAGACTGTGCTGCGGACCTGGCAGACGTCTTCATCTCTATATATAACACCTCGTTGTCCTGTTCACTGGTACCATCCTGTTTTAAAGCGGCAACCATTGTTCCCATCCCAAAGCAGTCAAATGTCTCATGTCTGAACGATTTCAGACCTGTGGCACTCACTCCCATTCCCGCTAAGTGTCTGGAGAGACTGGTTATTAAACATATTAAAGCTGCTTGTCCACCACCTCTGGACTCGCACCAGTTTGCATACAGGAAGAATCGGTCAACCGAGGATGCGATCGCCATAGTGCTGCACACACTATTGGAGCACTTGGAAAACAGGAACACCTATGCACGGCTCCTCTTTGTAGATTACAGCTCGGCTTTTAATACCATCCGGCCATACAGACTCCGTCCCAAACTTCACCAACTGGGTCTTAATTCCTCTCTGTGCAACTGGATTACAGACTTCCTTACTAACCGTAGACAGAGCGTCAGAGTGGGTAAGAACACCTCTTCTACCCTTGTGGTCAACACCGGTGCCCCTCAGGGGTGTGTCCTGAGCCCTCTGTTATACACTCTCTTTACTTATGACTGCATTTCCTCCTGTGCGTCCAATCTCATAGTTAAGTTTGCCGATGACACTACAGTGCTCGGACTTATATCTGACAATGATGAGACAAATTACAGGACAGAGGTGCAACAACTAGAGTCATGGTGCCACGAAAATAACTTGGTCTTAAATGCCAAAAAGACCAAGGAGATCATTGTGGACTTCCGGAGGAAGGGTCACAGCAACCATCTGCCTCTCTTTATTGGCGGTGGGGAGGTGGAGAGGGTGAGCAGTTTTAAATTCTTGGGAGTAACGGTGACCGAGGACCTGTCCTGGGGTAACCATACTACCTTAGCTGCACGGAAGGCCCAACAACGCCTCTACTACCTGAGGAGACTGCGGAGTGCACACATTCCCAGACCTCTGATGCTGAACTTTTATAATTGTGCCATTAGCAGCGTTCTGATGTATGGATTGCTAGTGTGGTTCCCCAGCTGCACCAAGGCCGATCAGCAAGCACTACAGCGGGTGGTGAAAGAAGCTGGCAGAATTATTGGAACAACTCTGCCAGAGATTAGTAATATCTTCCGCACTCGCTGTTTGAGGAGGGTGCACAGTATCCTGCAGGACCAATATCATCCTGCGCGCCACCTTTTCCATCTGCTGCCCTTAGGGAGAAGGTACAGGTCCATACAGGCCAGAACATCCAGATTGTATCCACAGGCTGTGAGGCTTCTGAACTCTTTGTCCCCTCTCTCTCACAGACAATAACCATATCCAACTTCTAAATATTACTTGTCATGTTGTATGTTGTTGCTTAGGATTGTTTTATTGCACTGGAGTCATATTTACACTTATTATTATTTTATTCACGGGTGTACGGAAGCTCCAAACGCAATTTCATTGTTTTTTTGACAATGACAATAAATATTTGAATTGAATTGAATTGAATTGAAAAGAAAAAATCTGCAGAGCCATAGTAGTGTGTGTCTGCAGTAAAGATCTACATATACATTGTATACATTGTACCATAGGCCAAGGTGTCTCAATTTCTCAGATTTTTTAATAATATTTTGTACATTTCAAGGACTCTTCTATTTTTGGAGTGTATTTTTTAATGTATCTATGTTATATTATACACACACTTTAAAAGTGAATCTCTGTCCAAAAAATGCACTCAGTTTACTTTTTACTCACTGTGAGCATCATTCATTATTCTCCCGCAGTAATCAATATTAGGATTTTTTTTTTTTCTTTTTAAATTCCAATCCATTCTTCTTTGGCAGTAGTCGACTTTAGCAGCATTTAAATAACCTTTATCAGATTTGATGGTTTTGTTACAGACTTTTCAAAAAAGTGTTTTGCTTTTCTTTCACACATGTGGGGATTAAATTGTGTTAAAATGTACAAAACAGTGATGTCATGTTTTGTGACGAGGACCCAGGCACAGAGAGACTTGATGAATTTAAGAATCTTATGATTTAATAAAGAAATTTGCAGACTTGCACAGAGATGGTAAAATTATGATGACTGATAATGGAGATGAAGACAACAGACGATGAGGACAGGGAGGTACAGGGGTTTAAATGCACCAAGGAGACAGTCAGAGGGAACTCGGGACAACTGGAGACATTTAAGGATGCAGGGACTGACGGAGACAGGGAAGAAGTCTCATTGTGACGAGTAAAGTTTACCTTGCCTGGATGGGCAGCTCTCTGGGTGCTCAGCACCCCCAAAGCTCTGATCCTAGAATCGCCCCTGATTTGAAATGAAATGATGCAGTTAGAGCGCAGACAGCTTTAATTCAATGGCTTAAACAAAAAGACGATGTTTGGAACTAAAACGTGTTTGACACGACCTCCTTATGTCAGGCGCTCTGAAGTAATCAGACAAATGAAATGAGGGAAAATGAAATATTTGTGATTCTTGGTTGAAAACTCGTTGTTGGCACTGAAAGCCACGCCCATCACGCCGCCTCCCCGTGTGTTACAGATGGTGTGTGTGCTTTGTTCCTTTTCTCTTCCATCATTCTGCTCGAGGCTGATGTTGGTCCAGAGCTGTGCTGACTGCAAAGTCCAGTCTGGCCTTTCTATTCGTGGGGTTTACGAGTGGCTTGCACCCTGCAGTGAACCCTCTGTGTTTCAATGTGGATTCCCTCAAACCAAAGCTGACAGTCGACACATTATGTCCATGTGCGTTATATATAACTGTAGTTGGAATATGTTTCAGTAAACGGCTAAAAAGACAAAACTTGCCATTGTCCAAATATACATGGACCTAACTATACCTGTACACCTGCACCTAAAGGTCAAAGGTCACTCATTGCAGATACTGGTCTTCACATTTTGGACCAAGGAGAACTTCTTAAAAGAGCACTAAAGGAGGACGCTGTGAACTGAGATGGTGGCCTATGACACCACCTATCAGCCACCTATGGTGCAGTCCTGAGATCAGATCACGGCTGGTGACCTCTGGTCCTCGTAGGACAGTGGGCGGGGCAGTGTCTCACAGAGGATAATGAGTCAGGACCCCCCCCCCCCACGAGGGGTTCAGTAGCTGTTGTTTTTAAAACGTCTTCACAGACGTACAGCTAGCTTCTTTTCCAGTACTCAACACTCAGATGGAGGGTTTGACCTCAGCTCTGTGAAACGATTCTGGTTTGACGATCAGCAGAAACAGCTCAACATTTTATTCAAGTTATCTGGTAACAGAAAAGTATCATCAGCATTTAGTACAGAGCCCTGGGGGACTCCTCTCTGACCACATGTTGTTTGGAGGAAACTTTAAGTCATCTTGCTGTGAGAACTTTTCATCTTTTATTTGCATTTGTCTGAAAACATCCTCAGAGTGGCTCCGCCCGTTTTCCACCAGGTTCTTCATGACGGGCGGTCCTCAGAACTGAGCGCTGGGTTTGAGAGCTGGAGCGACGAGCCCCAAACGCCCGCACACGAGTCTCCTGGTCCCTGAAGGTGTCGAGAGCCGGACCGACCTGCAGAGAGCACAGAGAGCGTCAGACGATGATGTCATCGAGTGTGTCTGTAAACACGTCCGCCAGGTGTTACCACGCCAACACGCTAATACCACACAGAGAAACGACAACCGATGAAGATTATCCAAAAACCGCCGAGTCAAAGAAGAGCCAGTAAAGTATACAGGAGTGTGTGTGTGTGTGCGTGTAGGTGTGTGTGTGCGCGCAAGTGCATGTGTGTGTGTAGTTGTGTGTGTGTGTCTAGGTGTGTGTGTGTGTGTGTGTGTAGGTGTGTGTGTGTGTGTGTGTCTAGGTGTGTGTGTGTGTGTGTGTGTGTGTGTAGGTGTGTGTGTGTGTGTGTGTGTAGGTGTAGGTGTGTGTGTGTGTGTGTGTGTGCGCGCAAGTGCGTGTGTGTGTGTGTGTGTAGGTGTGTGTGTGTGTGCGCGCGCGTGTATAGGTGTGTGCGCAGGTGTGTGTGTGTGCGCGCGTGTATAGGTGTGTGTGCAGGTGTGTGTGTGTGTGTAGGTGCGTGTGTGAGTGTGTGCGCAGGTGTGTGTGTGTGTAGGTGTTACCTGTGCAAAGCGAGCTGGTTTGGGTGGTGTTTCTATGACCGGCAGAGATTTACTCCTCCTCAGCAGGCTGGTCCTCGTGTCAGGAATACACCCTGGTTTCATCTGCGCACACACACACACACACACACACACAGTGTGAAGACAATACACACACACCCTGTGGGCATTCGAGCTTCACTCTCTCTCTCTCTCACCTTGCATTTGAGGTTGTGGGTTTGATTCTTGCTCAGCTGATCGTGGAGCCAGCGCTGAGCGTACTGATGAGACAGGACGTCTGACATCGGAGACGACGGCCTGATGCAGACATCGATTGGTCACTGATCATTCAATATTATCGATCAGATATCATTTGATCATCGTGAGGTGATCAATTCCACCTGTTTCTGACTCCAAACGTGATGTCAGGAACCTGATCTCGGCGTCGTGGAAGCCGGCCGTGCCGCAGTTCGGAGGCGGAGCTCTGGGCCCTCTGAACCCGGTACTGACTCAGCTCTTTGGGCGTCACCATGCCAGACTTCACCGCCTCGCGGTTCAGAGACACAAAGTCTGCATGCTGAGTGGCAGATTCTTCCTGCCGCGGCTGAACGTTCCAGCTGGAAAGAGCTGACAGAGCACAGGTGACGGGTAAGAGGACGCCCACGGGCCCAAAACCTTGGATCCGACAGGTGAGACGCTGGGTCGGGGTGAGATCAGCCAGCGACACACAAAGTCCCACTTTGACACGCCTGTCTCTGTCTCTGATGAGGGACTGCGGTTCAGCTGTGCATGAGTCACAGTTCAAAATAATCCTTCTTTATATCACTAAAGGCCCACTTTGTGCACAATGGACAACCTCTGGAAGCCTACAGAGGGGCAGAACCCGAGGTGGACTGTATTTAGTGGAGCATACAGCATCAGTGATTCAGCTCCTTATTTTAACCTCCAACCACCAGAAAATACAGAGACAGCTGTGTGTGTGTGTGAGTGAGTGTGTGTTTGTGTGTCTGTGTGATTGACAGATGAGAGGAGTCTTATGTTGTGTGTGTGTGTTTGACTGACAGCAGTGATTGCAGCCTGAAGGCATGTTAACTTCATGCAAACACACTCTGACAGCTGACTGCCTCACACACACACACACACCCCTCCTGTTAGCGTAATCCCAGCACCTCAGCGCTCAGCCTGGGTTTAGCCAATTAGGATGTGAAGCTGCAGTTCCTCCAGTGTCCACCAGGCGGCGCTCATTTGTCCTTCATGACACAAACACTGAGCACCAAGAGAGCCAGCATTACAAACACATGACGATCTATGTCTGATGATGATATGAAAACGTCTAGCGTGTCATGTTGCGCTATCGTTTGTTTCGTTGTGTCGCAAAATTAAGTGTTTACGGCAACATTTTCATCGCTGTGATGGTCACTGTAGTGGCTGCATTCATTTGTTAAAGTTCTCTTTCTCTTATAATAACCACACTACGGACGGACAAGCCACTGTTTTTATGTGTTGCAACAACGACGGTAAACCCAGCGTGTGGCTCCGCCGTCCGCCTGTTTATTTTCCACATAAACCTTTCACAATAAAGCTGATGATCCTGTTGAGATTTTTCAAAATAAACTGAAATGATGACAAACAGAAGGACCAGTCCAAACACATTGAGGACCTTATTCCTGAGGAGGGGCTACCTCTGTAGCATGGACATGGTTTGGTTATGAAAACTCTTTTACCACCTACGCAAGAGTCATGTGACAGAGTACGGAGAGAGTTTATGGATGAGAAGCAAAACAGATCCGTCAGGTGCTCCAAATACACCTTAGAGTCAAACGAACAGGCTTTTCCCCGCAGCATGCCGTGTGACAAATACTGACAAAGAAAGTGTATCGTTTCACGCATCGGTCAAAACACTCGACTCCAGGCACACGAGCTGGAAACACGTCACACAGGTCGAGCTGCCCGAGATTCACAGAATTGACAGAAAATGTAAAATATTTGTGAAAAATATCGTTGTCGGACGATAAATGTCTTATTTTGGGATATGAGATTTTGGTCATATCGCACAGCCCTACCTACACACACACACTCTATAACTGTCAGTGTGCTAATACTGTAGTGTGTTTACAGTGGGTGGGGCTTACCTTCGGCCACGCCTCCATCCCTCAGCGAGTTACTGCTGGTTCCAAAAGTGAAGTCCGGACCAGGAACGGCAAAACCTTTGGACCGCGAGCGCCCAAGAGGCGCCTGCACACAGGAAGGTTGATGACATCATCATCAGCGCTCTTCCTTTAAACTGGACATGGCCATATTTGCATAAAGGGGTGGAGCTAAACGAGAAGCATCGCCCTCTATTGGTGTTAACTACGGCCATCTATTATTTACAGTCTGTTGTTTCTCAGATCAAACTTTAGAAAATGATAATAAATGATTTATTTTTCTGAATGAATGAATGAAAAATTAGTGAATTTTGTTTGTTTTTCATATATTTTAAGCAAACGTCTAACTTCAGAAACATTTTTCACCAAATAAACACAATGACAACAAAAACCTGTTTCATTAACCCGAAAGCATCCGACACATGACCCAGGAGAACCGTCACCAGCCCTGATTGGCTCATTACCATTATTGCTACTATTGTTATTAATATTAGTAGCTGTAGTATTGGAGCGACCCAAACAGGAAAAAGTTCAGAATCAGCAAAAGCAGCCTGCAGTGGATCGGCCAATCACTGACCTCCCAGCCCCCCCCCCCCCCCCCCCCCCCAGTTACCTTGATTAGCAGCGGGTCGGTCAGCATCGAGCGTCTGACCACACCCACCCTCGGTGACGATGACATGTTTCCTGTCAGAGGATGAAGATCAAGGCAGGCGTGAAGATTTGATTCTGAGGAACGAAAACAAGAAGAAACAGTGAGTGAGTCTGTGTGAGTCTGTGTGTGTGTGTGTGTATCTGTGTGAGTCTGTGTGTGTGTGTGTGTGTGTGTGTGTATCTGTGTGTGTGTGTCTGTGTGTATCTGTGTGTGTGTGTCTGTGTGTATCTGTGTGTGTGTGTCTGTCTGTGTATCTGTGTGTGTGTCTGTCTGTGTGTGTGTGTGTGTGTATCTGTGTGTGTGTGTCTGTCTGTGTATCTGTGTGTGTGTGTGTGTGTATCTGTGTGAGTCTGTGTGTGTGTGTGTATCTGTGTGTGTGTGTCTGTGTGTATCTGTGTGTGTGTCTGTCTGTGTATCTGTGTGTGTGTCTGTCTGTGTGTGTGTGTGTGTGTCTGTCTGTGTGTGTGTGTGTGTATCTGTGTGTGTGTGTCTGTCTGTGTATCTGTGTGTGTGTCTGTGTGTGTGTGTCTGTCTGTGTATCTGTGTGTGTGTCTGTCTGTGTATCTGTGTGTGTGTGTGTGTATCTGTGTGTGTGTGTCTGTCTGTGTATCTGTGTGTGTGTCTGTGTGTGTGTGTCTGTCTGTGTGTGTGTGTGTGTATCTGTGTGTGTCTGTGTGTATCTGTGTGTGTGTGTCTGTCTGTGTATCTGTGTGTGTGTGTGTGTGTATCTGTGTGAGTCTGTGTGTGTGTGTGTATCTGTGTGTGTGTGTCTGTGTGTATCTGTGTGTGTGTCTGTCTGTGTATCTGTGTGTGTGTCTGTCTGTGTGTGTGTGTGTGTATCTGTGTGTGTGTGTCTGTCTGTGTATCTGTGTGTGTGTCTGTGTGTGTGTGTCTGTCTGTGTATCTGTGTGTGTGTCTGTCTGTGTATCTGTGTGTGTGTCTGTCTGTGTGTGTGTGTGTGTATCTGTGTGTGTGTGTCTGTCTGTGTATCTGTGTGTGTGTCTGTGTGTGTGTGTCTGTCTGTGTGTGTGTGTGTGTATCTGTGTGTGTCTGTGTGTATCTGTGTGTGTGTGTCTGTGTGTGTGTGTGTCTGTGTGTGAGTGTGAGCCTGTGTGTCTGTCTGTGCGAGTGTCTCTGTGTGTGTATGTGTGTGTCTGTCTGTGTGTCTGTGCGAGTGTCTCTGTGTGTGTATGTGTGTGTCTGTGTGTGTCTGTGTAAGTGTCTGTGTGTGTGTGTGTGTCTGTGTAAGTGTCTGTGCGAGTGTCTGTGTGTGTGTGTCTCTGTGTGTGTATGTGTGTGTGTCTGTGTAAGTGTCTGTGCGAGTGTCTGTGTGTGTGTGTGTGTCTGTGTAAGTGTCTGTGCGAGTGTCTGTGTGTGTGTGTCTCTGTGTGTGTATGTGTGTGTGTCTGTGTCTCTGTGTGTGTGTGCGAGTGTCTGTGTGTGTGTGTGTGTGTGTGTGTGTGTGTGTGTGTGTGTGTGTGTGTGTTGAAGGTTAAATCTGGGGTAAAAACATCATCTCACCCACCTGAGTTCTGTTTCGTGTCCTGCGGAGTTGAGCTGACACGTTGCTATGGTAACGGGACGCTAACTGTGTCACACAGAGCATGCGCAGTACGGAAGCTCCCTAAAAGGTGAAAAAAGACACGAGGTGAAGGGACGTAGGCGCTGTGGGCGTGCCTCCTATCTGATCAATAACCGAGGACAGTGACGTCACGTCACCGTGAGCCAATAATTGATCCGTTAAACACGCGTGACTGACTTTACCGAGCAGACGTGACACCGTGTCCTCAGGGTTTGCCACACTTTTCATTTCTATGCGTTACCACGCCCTCCTGTGGCTCCCACATGAACTACACCTGACTCAGTGACCCACGTCACAGCCCACGTCCGTGAGCAGAGAAAACAGCTGCTTGCATGAACACGTTTCCTTTTTTTCAAACCTGCAAACATGATGTTCATTTCACTGCTCAGGGAGACGTCCACGCGCTGTGGGACTGACAGCTCTGTGTGTTTCTTTGCGTGTCCGTCTCACCGTTTCCTCTAACACACACGTGCTGTGACGTGTTCCTCTTCGCCCTGACTGTTCCTGCTGTCCATCAGGCATCTGAACCACACAGGATCTTGGATGTTCAGAGACCCGTTATCTGGTGTGATGGACCGAGCAGCGAAGCAAACTTAGGCACAGCTTAAGGTCCAAAAAAAGGATCTTTTATTTAACCCATAAACATAATTGGTTAAATCGTGCAAAAAGGATCAAAATCTTGGGCCCATAAAACAGGTCAAAATAACAGAAGTCTACTCAAAGCTAACAAACAAACTGACCTCACGTAACAAGACAAAGGGAAACTTCAATAGTGGCTGATCAGCCCACAAAAAGAGGTAAAACACACAAAACCTAACTGAAACTAACATAATGAACTCCAATTCCCCCCCCCCATGGTCCCGAGCAGTGGCGGTCCTAGCCTGTTTGGCGCCCTGGGCGAACACTCCCTCTGGCACCCCCCCCCCCCCCCCCCCCCCCCCCCCCCACACACACACAAAAAAAATATATTAAGGATTGTACATTAACAAAAAACTGTTGTAGGAACCATACTGAATTTCGCTAGAGAAACACACACACACGAAGAGAGAGAGAGTATGCATCGTATGCAAACGGCTACCAAACAGCCATCATAATTCGTCATACAATGAGAACAGGACAAATCAACAATTGACACTGACTAATTAATATTAAAATCTGTAATATAATGTATTATTTGGAGTTTAGTCTGTTACTGTTACTATTTTTACCATTTCTTCTTGGAGCAACTGTAACTCACATTATTTCCTTAGGGATTAATAAAGTATTCTGATTCTGATTGTTTCAGGATGACCTGCCATTATCCAATGACACATCTGCTTACCTGTATCTTTCGTTTCTCCTCCTCCTCTTTTCTCTTTTTTTCTAAACTGAGCACCTGATGGCTTCGAACTTTTCTTGTCCATTTTGGTTTTAATTTTGCACTCCAGTATGAACACAAATCCCCCAACCCGAGGATCACCACAACATAACCTAACAGACCTACACCTTAGTTCACAGATTCACTTTGTCTAAGGTTTATTTCTGGGATTTCACATAACCCAGGATTCAAATCATGAATACATAATGGGCTTGGATTTACAACATTATGAATGAAATGTGCTCTATTTGAAAGCAGCCGGCCCCTCCCCTTTCGACAGGCTGTGTGAGAGACTTTAAATCATCAAACTGTAAATTATAAACTTTAAATTGTTATTGATCCCTTTACCCCTGGGCCTAAAGTGTATATTTATTTTCTTACTCTTCTTATATTTATTGTTTGTTTACTTGCACTGCTGTAACTGGAGCCTCGTCGTCTCGTCTCTCTATATACTGGACTGTATGTAGCGGAGATGACAATAAAGTTTACTTTGAATTCAGCAGCGAGCAGGCGCACCGAGGGCTCTCGCGCTCACCTTTCGCGTATAGAATTTCAAAAAAACATCGGTGCAAATTATAAGTCTGTATCATGATGTCTGCTGTTTTCGTGTTTGTTGGTTTGTTTTTATTTTGTTTTATTTTGCGAGTTGGTTATCAGACGCTGCTCCAGCCACCAGAGAATCCCCCGCCGCCCCGCCCTCTCCTCCCTGTGCCGCAAGCAGACCTCGCAAACGGAGGGCGCCCTTACTCCCAGCAAATGGCCGTAAGAACACCGATCGGTGCCTGTGCCATCCCTAATATGCGCTGGCTGATGTCGGGGCAGCATGAGAACGAGCAATTTTTTTTTTTTTTGCCGATACCCGTGATGCCGCCCCCCACCACGATGCCGCCCCGGGCAACCGCCCGTGTCGCCCGTATCTAAAACCGCTACTGGTCCCAAGTTAAGGAATGAGCCAATTTGCAGCTTTCCATCAAGGCTTGCTCCGCCCCTTTTCCACCTCTTGGCTCTTCAGTCAAGCGACTGGAGCAGCTGCAACTGAGGTAACTCAGAAAACGAAGATTAAATCATACATAACAGTGTAAACTAAAATGTGCGCACTTATTTTAGAATGCAGTGTTATGTATCAGCCTCTACACAACATGGTGGATATTACCGCTGTGTGGCTGTGCGTGCAGCCATCACACCTGGGCTGGACTGCACACGCTCTGTGGCCACATTCTGACCTTGAGGCCAATCTGAAGCTGTTGAACTTCTCTGGTTCTTTGATTCAAGCATTCTCTCCGTTTCTGTTGCCTTGTTTCTAATAACTGCTGCAGTGTGTTAGTGAGCGTTTCAGCCTTTGTGATGTTGTTGGAAGTCTCGACCTCGTGTGTCGACCCGTTAACAGCCGGGTGGATGACGCTCCAACGTCCTCCAACAGTGATCTCCTCAGAGTAAGGACAGATAAGGATCTGTTCCCTCAGCGTTTGCCTTTTTAACAAGAGTCTGTTTGTGCTCCTCTCTCTCCCGTTTGACTGTGCGTGGTGGGGGCTTGTTGTGTTGTGAGACACTCCCACTCTTTTGCAAAGTCTTCCCGGGAGCTGAACTCCGGTCCGTTATCTGAAATCACTGTTTCAGGGATTCCAAGCCATCACTTAACATAAGTGATGCCTGTTGCACTTCCTGTCTGACTTCAGCCACTCAACCTCAATGAGATTGGAATAGTAATCCACTCAGAGGAGGTCAAAGGTCCACAGGGTGTTTCTGTGTGGATGTCGTGGATCTTTGCTCTGTTGTTTCTGCTGTTTGCTGCACACATCACAGCTGTTCACAGTGATACTCTGTGATTTCCAGGCAGAAACAGTACTTCTCTCGCTCTGCGTCTGCAGCTCTTAATAAACAAGTGACCGTCGTGAATGCGCTTTAGCATTTCTGCTCTCAGCGCTGCAGGAGCGATGAGCTGCTGTCCTTTGAACAGAACTCCACCCACTACTGAAATCTGCTCCCTGTAGTTCCAGTATGACTGAATTTCTTTTGCAGCTTGTTGTTCGATCCAGAACTGTCTCTGTACGTTTAGTCAGAATCATATTACTCCTGAATTCTTCTAGTTTTGCACTTGACACAGGTAAGATCATCATGTTCACCTGAGCTTCTGTGTCATCATCAGGTGAGCTGGTCACTGGTAGGTTATCTCTGGATAACATGTCTGTGATGTAAATGGTAAATGGACTGATTCTTATATAGCACTTTCTTTCTATGCTTAGTGATTCCTGACTCCATTCAGACACAGAGCAACCTGGGGTTAGTATCTGCCCAAGGATACTTGACATGCAGACTGAACCACTAACCTTCTGATCAGTAGGTGACCTGCCCCTTCCTCCTGAGCTTTGTAGTACTGGTAGTACTATTTATAGCAGTATGTGTAGTACTTTTGTTTGTTTTGATTGTTTCAGAGTTTGAGGGTTCAACCGCCGGGTCCTCCAGTCTGCAGCCCAGGCTCCCCCAGTGCCCCACTGGTCAGATACTGATGAAGCTTGTTTCAGTGAGGGGTCACAGGTCAGAAATGATCAAAACTACAAACATGAATATTTCACCCTGCAGACCAGCAGCGGTGAAGAAGCGGAGGGCGGAGCTTGGTTTGCCTGTGAGTCTGAAGCGGCGTCATCACTAACGTGTTGGTGAGCGCCGCGGCTCAGCTTCCATCGGCACACCTTTGAACAGCTGTGACAGTATGCACGCTCATTTTAACATTCAGCAGAGCTGATCTTTGCCTGCCAATCCAACCAAGTCAACCTTCAGGACCTCGGTTGTTCTGCTGCTCGGCCTGCAGGGGGCGGCAGAGAGCCATGCTGCTTTCACAGGCTGTAGGGAATTGGAAACTCCAACAGAAACCAGATTAAAGCAGGATTGAAACAGCGAGCTGAAGAGGAACAAGAAGAATGGATGCCCTTTGTTTTTTCCTGCGTTATAAATCAAGCGCTGCTTTCTCTTACAGTCTGATATCTGTCATCAACCTGTGGGAGCCTCATGAATGTCTCCGCCTCCATCACCTGCTGCCCCGCAGGACCAACTCAAGTTTTATTAATAGGGCTGTCAGATGTGTACCAACCTGACCTCTGACAACACAGCTGATGGTCCCAACCCCATTAAGAAGGCAAGAAATTTCACCATTGAACCCTGAAAGGCACACCTGTGAGGTGAAACCATGTCAGGTGACTACATCATGAAACTCACTAAAAGAAGAACGAGGGTTTGCAGCGCTGTCAACAAAGCACAGGGTGGAATCTAAAACATAAAACATATTTAGAGTTATCTATCATTGTTTTCTTTGCTGCATAACTCCATATATCTTCATATATTTGATGTCTTCAGTTTGTATCTATAATGTAGAAAGTAGTAAAAGTAAAGAAAAACCATGAAATGAGAAGGTGTGTCCAAACTTTGACTGGCAGTGTAAAGGGGAATTTGTGCTTAAATTGAAATGACATTTTTTTCTTAAAGAAATGGTTTAGTTCATGTAATTTTTCTATCACGTGTCATTTTCATTGCAAATATTAATCACGGTTAAATTAAATGCAGTTCCAGCTGTAGAGGAGGTCCGCACTCCCGTGTGAACGAAGTACTGACTGGAACGGAAAAGCACGCGAGTACGAACATGCGTACTTGAGTATTAACGCACGGCTCTCATCAATGAGGTCTAACTTTTCCGAGCACAAGTGAACGCAGCAGGGGGTAACGCGTCAGACCGCGCGCAGCTCACGCTCGTCGAAGATCGTCTATTAAAGCAACACGAGCCACTACGTCACAGCGTCACGGACACTGTCCCACTCAAACTGAGACCCACACAGAGACAGACTGCGCGTGCGCTGGTGTCCCGGTATAGGCTCGGAGTGAGGCCTCTGTCGGCTGCTCTCCGGAATTCGTACGTTCAGCGGGCCTCTGCTCTCATGTCTCCCCGGCTGTTGAGGCTGGTTTCCGGCTCGGACTCTGCGGTTCTCTGACTGCCTGTTCTCGGTGTATTGGTTCTCGGATGGCGGCGATGCTCTGGCTGGGAGCGGCGGCGGCGGTCCTCTGCCTGGTTCCCGGCTCCCTGGGAGGCGCAGGCCGGCTCTACACGGAGGAGGACCCGCTGGTGATCCTGAGCAGCGACAGCCTGAAGTCCGCCGTCACTAACTCGTCCTCGGCCTGGCTCATCCAGTTCTTCTCGTCTTGGTGTGGACACTGCATCCAGTACTCCAGCACATGGAAGGCTCTGGCCCAGGACGTGAAAGGTAGTGCTGCGAAGATACTCGGTTCCCCGTGCGTTCGGGTCAAACCCGACTCTATTCAAAAATCTGCTGTTTACATCGTGTCCGTTAATCGGTGAAAATAGGACCAAATTTAAAGCATAGTCTGAGTGCTTTCCGATGAAGTCGGATCTCTGTACCGGTTCGGCGTTAAAACAATTAACAATAAACTGATCAGTTGTTTGTTTTAGCTCATTTTCCTGCTGCTAGCTCGCTCTTGTAAATGTTTTCGGTTGTTCAGAGAAACTTAAATGTAGCGTTTTTTCAATGGGGTTCTGAGTGGCGGGGAGACTCCGTGTGTGGACGTGCTGGGACAGGTAAATCATTCAAACTACAGACCGAAGGAAGCGACATCCCGGGATGAAGGTGTGCTAACGATGAGGGCAGCCGGGGAGACAGCGTCAGGTGCTAATGGCAGGTAGCCAACAGTGCGAGGGACTCAGGTGTGTCCCTGCTGAGTGGAACAGACTCTGTAACAAAGGTTTAAGGGCTTTAAAGGCTGTCAGTTCAAAGGTCACAGCTAAAAGTTGAAATGACTGCAGAGATACTGATCAGTATTTGAGACTCTTGATTTGTGTCTTTGGTTATTGATCAGCGATTGGCTGCACTGATTGGAAGCCAATGAGGGCCACACCAGAGCAGAAGGTGGATGAAGGTAAACACTGATGTTTGTTACTGGAGTCACCAGTGCAGACGTGTCCCTCCTGGGCCTCCGGAGCTTGAGGACCCGATGGTGTTTGTACTGAAGCACCTGCGGCTCCTAATCTTTTCCCACCAGATCGAACACACACACACACACACACACACACACACACACACACACACACACACACACACACACACAGTTTCCATTCACATGTTTGTATACCTGTCCACGTGAGGACCCTCCCTCTGACCTTCACCTGCGTCGTCTTTCCCTAAAGGACTGTTTTTCCTAAACCTCTCACCTGTACGTTTAAAGTGCTCCTGTCCTCTGTGATCTGGATGTAAAGTGAACTTTGTGGATGTTTTAGTCACACAACACCAGTAAAGCCATAAAAGGCTCTCTGTTCTGGGAGAGGCCTGGGGTTGCTCAGCCCTCCTGGACGCTCGGAGGTCTTCAGACTTCTTCTCTGGTGTTCTGGACCTTTGTCAGAGGAGTATGAGGGCTCTGCAGCAGCTTCTGTCTAACACTCATGAGGTTTCCTCACTTCCTCTTCCTGTTGCGTCCCCTGTGTCACAGCCCCTCCCTGCCACAGAGGCAGCGAGGAGATTTGAGAAAAACTCAGTTTTAAATTAAACATTTGAGTTTTTTGCTGAGAGTTTAACCAGTTTCTGATGAAACAACCCCGACCTCCCAGCGAGGCCGGATCACTGCACGTGTGCACGAACACGTTGCTCTGAGGAAGACTACATGAAAGTTTCAGTTCCATTAGCAATAATAAGTATTGGAAGCGGTCGTTGTAACACAGGTTTTGGATTTGAAGCCAGTTAAAGTCAGCTCAGCATCACCGAGTGCGACAGGCGTCACATTTTAATCCAAGTGTCACCCTTCATCTACAACACTGTGCAGAAGTCCTGAGCCGCCCCACATTTCTTTATATTTTGCAGGAGACACACTGTTGTAGTTTTTAAGTTTTTAAGTGTAGTTCTTGAGTAATCACTGCCCAGGATTTTTGGACTGCTAATAACCAGAATCGTTTCCCAGCATGCTTTGCAGTGTGTCCTAAAAAATGCAGTGAAACTGGACTGTCTACAGCAGATGAACAGCGTGAAGAGTCATGTCCAGTCACAGACATCTGTGTTTGCACATTTCCAGAAAGCGCTGCACATATTTCAAATTTTCCTCTGAAATATAAAGACATGAGGGGCGGCTCAGGACTTCTGCACAGTGCTGTGGATAAACTGGTGAAGGGAGCTGCTTTAAATACAAGTATCTGACACCTGTGCAGCACGGGGCTGCAGCACGGGGCTGCAGCCTGCTTCAAGACTCAGCAACGCAAACCGTGTGCAACCGACAAAACAACCAGTCTGGAAACACACACGCGCTAACTGCACGCTCTCTCTGTGTTACCATCAAAGAGACTAAATAGAAGAATGAAAATCAGGACAATCGATGTTTCTGGCACCTGTTTGAACGACACACCTGTGGCTGAGACACACCTGGACCTCGGTCTGCATTCATCCTGTGCTTCTCCCGCCGTCGGTCGGTCTAACCGTCGTGCAGGCGTCCGCGGGGTGAAACTGGATGAATGGCGAGTCTTAGGCGCACACTCGTTATGCTATTAGAAAGTGAGCGAGTGCAGTTCTGATGAATCGCGTCATCGTAACTCATGACGACTCCACACATAACGAGCTCGTCCACCTCCAAACTGGCTGGCACCTGTCAGCAGGTTAAAGAAGCTCTGATTCAGTGTGTGTGTGTGTGTGTGTGTGTGTGTGTGTGTGTGTGTGTGTGTGTGTGTGTGTGTGTGTGTCTGTCAGACTGGCAGGATGCCATCAGCGTGGGTGTGTTGGACTGCGCTCAGGAGGAAAACTTTGACGTCTGTAAGGACTACAGCATCAAGTTCTACCCCACCTTCAAGGTACGTCAGCATGTACCTGCTGCAGGTGTTTACACTGATGCGGTTAGTGTCGCCCCCTGCAGGGGCTGATGGGTAATAACCACCTCATTTTTCTATCCTCAGTTCTTCTGGGCCCACAGTCCACCATCGGAGCGAGGGACGACCTACAGAGGTGAGACTCACCTGAACGTCCCGCTCACTTCCTTCCTGCCTTCCTTCCTTCCTTCCTTAGGACTCGTTAGGACTTGATTAAAAACAAACACAAGAGTCGACCTTTTAAATAAAGACATTTATTTTTGTTTATGTTGTTAAAAACTATGACTGTGTGTATGCAGGTGCAGATCGGTCGATCCCGTCTGTCCGTCAGCTGATGGTGAACGTCCTGCAGAACCACACTAATCTGGACCGGCCCAAGCACTGCCCTCCTTTAGAGCCCTACAGGTACCTGGACCTGAACCTGGACCGGGTCGGAGTCTGTGTCACTGCTAACCTCGCTCTTTATGTTCGTCTGCAGCGCTGCTCAACTGCTGCCTCTGCTGGGTCAAAGGTCAGATCACTACACGGCCATCCTGGTGGAGGAACCGGACTCGTACGTGGGGCGAGAGGTAACCAGAACAGGAAAAAGGAGACTCGGTCAAAGTCACAGATCAGAACGGGAACAGGAAACGCTGTCCGATGAACCTGCAACACACGGAGACGAGCGCGTCGATTTAGAAAACTCAGTGTAGCTTCCTTTTATATACGTTTACAATACAGTCTGTGTGCTCTTATTTTGAAAGTTCAGTCACCACCAACCTGCTGAGGACTTCCTATCCTGCTTTCCTACAGCACACTTTGCCCGTGTGTACATCAGTGCATCTGTGTGAGGGAGCCCTTCAGCCTGCAGTCTCTCTGATGTCCAGCAGGGGGCGACAGTCTGTGACAATGAGCTCACCTGGAAACTTCCTGCTGATGAGTTTGAGTTCTCATCAGCAGTTTCAGCTGTGACAGAATAAACATGACGTTTATGTTGGAGATGATGATCCCGTTAGAGTCAGAGGAACAGGAAGCAGGGGAGCATTTAGGGCGGGGCTAGTTACATCCAGGTTATAAAGATGGAGGTGGTACAAATGCCCACCCCAAGAGTGACATCATAGTAGTTATGGCCATCTTTAATATACAGTCTGTGTTCCGTACTGGTGCTGCAGGTGTTGGTTGGTGTCCTCACCTGTACAAACCTGTGTGTCTCCAGGTGATCCTGGACCTGCTGCAGTACTTGGGTGTGCAGGTGAAGAGAGCTCTGAGCTCTGATCGCCCCCTGGTGGATGCTCTGAAGCTCACTGCCTTCCCTTCCATCTACCTGCTTCATCCCAATGGGACACATGCACACCTGCACAGGTAAAGTTGAACCCTTGGACTAAAGTAACACGGTGAGTAACCGATGTTCGATTTTCTGACTGACTCCTCCTTCTGCAGCGAGAAGCCGCTGCGTTTCTTCTTCTCCTCCTTGCTGAGGACGTTACCTGGAGTCCAGCGCCGTTTCAAGTCGAGCAGCACCAGCAGTTCCGGTGCGAGCCAGGTGGGGGCGCTGCCAGGCAAACAGAACACAGAACCATGGAGGGACTTTGACAGGTAAGAGACTCGCTCTGATCGGGTCAGGTAGAACGACTCGCACCTCAGATCAGCTGACCTGTACGTCTCTGCAGGTCTAAGGTGTACACGGCCGACCTGGAGACAGCCCTCCACTACCTGCTGAGGGTCGAGCTGGCTACCCATAATACACTGGAGGGGGAGGAGCTAAAGATCTTCAAGGACTTGGTGACTTTAGTGGCAAAGGTAACCACGGCAAGCAGAGCAGCTTTGCATAACTCACAGTTCATAATACTCAGTGCAGCCTGTGCCTGAAACAAGCTGTTTTAGCTCCTCCTCCAAGATGGCTGCCCCTCATAACCAGTGAGTGGGTGGGGCTTCTTTACCTAAAAAAAACTGAGTGTTTCAAACATGGCTGGACTGGGACAAGAAATCGGCGTGAGAGAGCGTGCGTGCGTGAGAGAGCGTGCGTGCGTGAGAGAGCGTGCGCGCGTGCGTGAGAGAGCGTGCGCGCGTGCGTGAGAGAGCGTGCGCGCGTGCGTGAGAGAGCGTGCGCGCGTGCGTGAGAGAGCGTGCGCGCGTGTTGATACTGACAGTTTTTCTTTTTATTCCGGTCAGTGTTGTTGTTGTTGATGATGATCCGCAGCACGGGAAAGGCTAAACGTTAGCTATAGCGGTCACTCATGGTCAAAGCAGCCATTTAACTTGTATCCTGGTTTTATTTCCTGGATGAATGGAGCCGTTCTCACGCATGATCAATGAAAGTGTTGCCATGGAGACCTGCCATCGTGTTCATCCTGTATGGGTGTCGGCGTCCCTCTGAGCTGACAAGATCACGGGCCCCACAAGCAGGAAAAGTGTGGAGTCGTCTGCAAACACGAGTTCACAAACCCGCCACAGCTGCTGTCACCATCTCGTTCATTTAAGCGCACACTGACGCCTCTGTGTTTGCACCTGTGCAGCTGTATCCAGGTGGCGGCTCTGTGGTGAAGTTAATGGAGACGCTTTCTGATTGGCTGCTCAGCATGCCGCTGCAGCGAATCCCGTACCAGGCTGTCCTGGACCTGGTGGATAACAAGATGAGGGTGAGACACTGAACGCCAGTGCTGCGGTCGATACTCAGGAAACGAGTAATAGATTACACATCAGTCATACAGAGCCTTATGTAGTTACTCACTGGAGAAAGTAACTTGTCACACTACTGTTACAGAATGTAATCTGATTACACTAACACTTTACTTTTTGTACAGTATTACAGCCGACACACACAGATGCTGACTTCCTGCTTCCTGTGTAGATCTCAGGTGTGTTCCTAGGGGCGGAGCTTCGTTGGGTGGGTTGCCAGGGGAGTAGGGCGGGGCTTCGAGGCTACCCGTGTTCCCTCTGGACCCTGTTCCATGTTCTGACTGTTCAACATGACGCCAACCCCACCGCACTGGACAACACAGGTACACGCACACAAGTGCACACTCAGGTAGCCACTGTGTGTGTGTGTGTGTGTGTGTGTGTGTGTTTGTAAACGGTGTCTGATTGATGTTTGGTGCCAACCCAACAGTGTGATCGCCCCACAGCTGAGCTCAGTCTTGTTTTCCACTTTATAAAAACTCCGCCCACAGTATTCAGTTGTTGTTGTAACTCAAAGGAAAATTCCAGAACGTTTTCCTTCCAGTGTTTAGGGATCAGATCTCTGCTCGTCTGCAGCGCTCCCTGAAAACAGCCGCTGTGCACGAGCAGAGCAATAAAACCCACCAGTGACTCTAAACGGACCCGCCTCTGTGACACAGGTCTGGAGGCCGAGGCGGCGCCGGTGCTGCAGGTGATGCGCCGCTACATCCGAACCTTCTTTGGCTGCCGGGAGTGCGGCCGGCACTTCGAGCAGGCGGCAGCGGTCGGCATGGACAACGTACAGAACCGAGAGCAGCAGATCCTCTGGCTGTGGCAGCAACACAACAGGGTCAACATGAGGCTGGCAGGTAACACACGCGCGCACGCAGACACGCACACAGACACGTGCGTGCAGACATACGGGCACACAGACACGCAGACATTCGCGCGCGCGCACACAGGCACGCGCACGCACAAACACGCACAGTCTTTATACACACAGGAAGCTTGCTGAGGATCACAATTATTGATCAAATTTATTGATGATCGCTGTCATCCGAACCTTGTTGACCCTCCTCTTCTCCCCCCGCCCCTCCAGGCTCTCTGAGCGACGACCCCCTCTTCCCTAAAGCTCCATGGCCGAGCCCCTCCCTCTGCGCTTCCTGCCACGAGGAGAAAAAAGGCGTCCACGTCTGGAACCAGGACAACGTCCTCCGCTTTCTACAACAACACTACGCCGCCTCCAACCTGTCCCCCGAGTACTCCGTGACCCCCCCTCGACTTCCTGCTCCTCCAGTTCCCAAGGAGCACGAAGGAGGCGTGAGGAGCGACTCGGAGAAGAAGACCTCCACCCAGACTCCTCGTCCAGGACGCCAGGCTGTGAAGGGGGAGGAGAGGAGGGAGGTGGTGGGTGTGGCTGGAGGAGGGGGCGGAGTCTGGCTTCTGGGCCTGGGCTTTAACAGTGTGGACATGAGTCTCTGCGTGGTGCTGTACGTGTGCTCCTGCCTCTTCCTCATGCTCCTCTTCTTCTTCTTTAAAGTGCGATCCAGGAGGTGGAAGCTCCGCTCCTCCCGCCTCCACGTCTGACCCGGCCCGGGTGGAGCCAGGACCAGAGCTGGTTCTGGTTCAGGGCTGATTCTGTTTTCAGCTGTTTCTCATAGACCGATCGGTGCCTGATCAGATGATGGCAGGAGTTTAGACCAAATGTGAGCGGCACAAACAAAGCGATGTTTGTCTGTGGAGGCGAAGCTGAACGCTTCCTCTCGCTGGGAACACGAGCGATGAAGAACAAGCTCTGTGGCCGAGGACGAAGACCCACAACCGTGTAACTGACCCTGAGAATGATCTTAAATAAACATGTGACAGACTCTGGTCCTTCTGGGGTCGAGTGAAGCCACGACTGGACCAGAGCCACGAGGAGTCCGTCCCGACGGAGCCGAGATAAAAACCTCTAAACTCTGAACCGCAGTCAGCCCTGAACCAAACCACAACCAGCCCTGGTTTTGGATTTACTCACTCATATGTGGACACCCGTCTGGACTCTCAGGTCTGAATTTATTTATTTCTACCTGTCACACTCCTCTGGACCCTTTGACCAGGTGTGTGAGACCTGGACAAGCTGCTGTGGAGGAACAGGAGGAACAAGGACCTATTGGTAGACCCTTAACAGCCTGGACGTGACTGTATCGAAGTGAGTTCACTTTGTGCCAAACCTTTAACCTTCTGACAGAAGACACACCTGTCCTCTCAGGCCCCGCCCGCTCCATGTGTGTGCGTGTTGTTGTATGTCTGTGTTTGTGAGGACTTTGTAAATTGTAGGCTTTGTGAAGACATCATAAGAGGGAAACCCGTCCCGATAAACTGATGACTGATTGTAGTTTTGAAGTTTCTTTTTGTGAAGTGATTCAAATATGAACCATGTTTATCACTTTAATTTATTTCCTGTAAATAATTCGAACCCCAAAGGCCCAGAGTGAGTTTGTTTTCTACTAAACATCCAAAATGACGAAGCACATGTGAAAGGCGTGTTTACAGGTTGTATAAAAGTTTGTCTTTATGTTCCAGATTATTTTCTTCAAATAAAATCAAACTGCTGAAACCTGAGCAGAAGGTCGTTTTTACCCAGAAATGTATTAAACAGTTGTTTCCGTCTGTCAGGGAGTCGTGACTTTATGAAGTCCTTCAATAAGCAATTCATTTTTGATGTGTTCAAATTTTACAGGGAAAAAAAAGAATTATAACGTTTAAATTGGAAAAGAAGCTGGCAAATTAATTCAAACTCCTGATAAACATAAACTCATCTGAGTGTTTTTGATTGTTCTCTATTCCACACAGTGTTAAATATACACACAGACTAAAATTTACACCCGTCTTTAACAAGTTACATTTTAAAGTAATTCTGAAGGTTCAAAAATGTCTTTGAACATGATGCGCTGTCTCTCCTAATGACTGACTGCAGCATAAAACAGATTTGTTGAAATGCACTTATTGGATTGATCAAAGTGAAAGTCCAAAGAAGTCAATGACGGTTTCTAAATACCTGCAGATTCAAGATCAGCTTAAACAATTGTACACAAGTACAAGTTATTCAGATCTGTTACCCCTTCCCGAAGTCTGGGAAAAACATCCAAAATGTCCCCCTCAGATCAGAGGAAAGTGGTTAGGATATTCAGGAATAACCTGGGGACCACAAATGCTCAAGCCTGCTATGAAGTAGAAACCAGTGCTGCAACACCAGCGTCCACAGTGAAGCTAGGTTTATAACTCCACGGACTGAGAAGATGCTGACCAAGAAACAAGCCCCTGCTCCAAAATCCACATCTTAAAGCGGGCCTGAAGTTTGCAGCTGTGCACATGGGCGATCCAAACACCTTCCAGGGAAAAGTGATGGTCAAGCGAGACAAAGACTGAGATGTTTGCCACAATGACAAGAGTTACATTTGGGGGAGTAAAGGTGAGGCTTTCAAACCCAAGAACACTGTACCAGCAGTCAGGTGTAGTGGACGTAGCATCGTGCTCTGGGCTGTTTGGTACATTACACAAAGTTGTTAGAATAATGGAGAAGGGGGCGGGACTAGGGCTGGGCCATATTATACCGTTCACGGTAATACCGGTACAATGTTAGGCAACGATAAGAAAATGAAATATCGCGATAGAATATGGGTAAAACGCGCATGCGCAGTGCCTTTGTTTTCATACGCACATGGCCGATTGTTGAGTGAAACGGATGAACCAGAATTGGTTTGTAAAAATGGTGCAACTTCAGTGATGTGGAACTGGTTTGGTGTTTGTCCGTCAGATACACAACAAAGCACATTTTTTTGTAGAACATGCAAGCGGCCGTCGTTATTGCCGTATTTGTCGGACTACCGTGCTCGTAAATCTGGGTCCTAAACTCCGTCAGCTTTAGGTCCCAAAGTCAAACAAACACTGCAGCATCACTGAGAGTTAAAAACTGTCTAAATTCTTTCATCTTTAATAAATCGATCAGTACTGCTGCTTTACCAGGTGTAACTATGAAGTTTAACATCCAGGCATCCATGAAAACAGAATGTATTACATTTAACGGAGTTAGAAGTTAGCAGGAAGCTAGCGGAAGTTAGCTCGCTAGTTTCGCTAGTTACCTAAGCATGATATAGCATGTTCTGACTGAGAGATTTCTGAAAAAATTCAAACGTACTGCTCTGCTATCACTTCCAACATAAATGAAGACAGGAAACTAAACAGCAGTGACGTTTGTAGGGTTACTGAAGTTGGGCTATAATGATGTGCTACGTGATCGCTAGCGACACAGCTATGTTAGCATAACATAAACAGTGAAGCTGGAGGAATCAAGGCTAACGCTTTTCCACTTGATAAAAGTTAACGTGAAGGTTCCTGATGGTTAGAGACAAATGCAATCGCATGGCAGGATGCTGTAAACGGACCAAACTTCAGTCAGGAGAACAACTGAGATAATCCATCCACAATACAAGGTTAGTCATTAATATACTGCAACAACATGGGAATAGAGCAGCTGTGATGGAATACAGCATTAATGAATCAATGGTACAGAAGTGGAGGAAGCAAGAAGAATGAGTTGAATAAAGTTTGATTTATCTGACTGCTTTGTTTCGCTTAATGTGCCTTATAATCCCGTGCAAAATACGTATTTGACTTTTTTATTTGGCACACTGCAGTTTAATGTTGCAAAGCACCTCTTTTTAACTTCAGTGGATATTATACATGGTTATGCTCAGGATGTGTCGGCCCATTTCTACTGGAAATGCCTTTTGGTTACACTTTCAACAAGGAATTTGCATTTGCACTGTTAAATTTTTATATAGCTTTAATGCACATAAAAAACAGCTTCTTGTTTAAGTGAAAATAAATGGATGGTGGTTTTTTGCGCTAGTAAAGTTGTGGAGTTGTATTTTGTCTCGCATCAATTATATCGTCGGTTATATCGTTATCGCAAATTTTCAAATGTATATCGTGATAAATATTTTTGGCCATATCGCCCTTCTCTAGGCGGGACTACCTCCAAATTCTTCAACTTCACCTTAAATCAGCAGCTAGACGGTTAAAACGTGGACATAGTTGGTGCTCCAGCAGGATAATGATCCCAGCACACATGAGAACTGGTTTTGGTTGTCACATCTGCATCGATGATGTAAGTAAAGATGCTCTACTGGACTGAGATCTGTGACTGGAGGCTGTCTGATGGCAGTGAACTCATCGTCAGGGCTGGACTGGGATTAACCAGCTGAACTACACCTGCCAGCAGTCATCAGTGAGATGTTGGGCTACAAGATGAACAGCCACAAGGAGCAGTACCCACCATGGAGAAGGAGACTAGAGGCCAAGATCAAGGTAGCACAGAGGGAGGTTAGCCGAATGCAGATCTGCAGAAAGGTGCGATGAAGAAGGTGTCCAAGAAGTACACCAAGGTGTACCTGAGGCCTTGGAAACTTCCAAGCAGCGACTCACAGCCTTGGCCAGCCGCTTGAAGAGGTACACCAGAGAGATCGAAGGCAGGAGAATAAACCAGCTGTTCTCCACAGAACCAGCCAAGGTGTACTCTCAGTGGCAGGGGAACAATAAGAGAAAAGCACCACCAAGGCTGAGCAGTACTGGAAGAGCATATGGGAGAAGGAGGCAACAATAACAATGCTCAGTGGCTAGTGGATCTGAGGGCAGACCACAGCAACCTCCCTGAACAGGGTCCAGTAACCATCACAGTGGCAGACATCCAAGAAAGGGTCTCCAGTATGAAGAGTTGGACAGCACCAGGGCCCGACATGGTTCACGCCTACAGGCTGAAGAAGCTGACTGCACTCCACGAGCGTCTGGCAGCACAAATGAACCAGCTGCTAGTTGACAAGAGACACCCGGAATGGCTAACCGAAGTCCGGACAGTCCTGATCCTCAAGGACCCCCAGAAGGGACCGGTCCCATCCAACTACCGACCAATAACCTGCCTCAGTACTACATGGAAGCTCCTGTCAGGCATCATAGCAGCTAAGATGAACAGGCACATGGGTCAATACATGAGCGGGGCACAGAAAGGGATAGGCAAGAATACCAGAGGTGCAAAACACCAGCTACTGGTAGACAGAATAGTCAGCGAAGACTGCAAGACCAGACTGACCAACCTGTGCACAGCCTGGATTGAAGAAGGCCTATGACTCAATGCCCCACAGCTGGATACTGGAATGCCCAGAACTATACAAGATCAACAGGACCCTAAGAGCCTTCATCAGGAACTCAATGGGGATGTGGCGTACAACACTAGAGGCCAACTTCAAGCCCATAGCACAAGTCACCATCAAGTGCGGGATCTACCGAGGAGATGCTGTGTCCCCACTGCTGTTCTGCATAGGCCTGAACCCCCTCAGTGAGATCATTAACAAGACTGGCTATGGATCCCGACTAAGGAGTGGAACAGGTGTCAGCCACCTCCTGTACATGGATGACATCAAGCTGACTCACTGATCCACACTACCAGGCTATACAGCAATGACATCGGAATGTCGTTCGGACTGGAGAAGTGTAGTCGGATGATAATAAAGAGAGGGAAGGTAGTCAGAACCAGAGGGGATGGAAATACCAGAAGGCAACATTGCAGACATAGAGGACAGCTACAAGTACCCGGTAATCCTGCAGGCAAATGGGAACCATGATGAGGCTGCTGGAAAAGCTGCAACCACCAAGTACCTGCAGAGGGTCAGGCAAGTCCTGAGGAGTCAGCTGGCCAAAGGAGGAGATGGAAGCCACTGACAGTGAGACCATTTGTGATGAGAACAGTAGATGACCAGCTGACGGTCCAAACCGGCTGCTAGTAACAAAGGATGTGTTCTCTGGAGTGACGAATCACGCTTCTCCTTCTGGAGTTTGGGTTTGGCTGTTGCCAGGACAACGGTACTTGTCTGACTGCACTGTCCCAAGTGTAAAGTTTGGTGGAGGGGGGGAGGTTATGGTGTGAGGGCTCCAGTGACGGGAACTCTTCATGCTTCAGCATACCAAGACATTTTGGACAGTTTCATATTCCCAACTTTGTGTGACCAGTTTGGGGATGGAGCTTCCTGTTCTAACTCGGCTGCACACCAGTACACAGGTCCATAAAGACATGGATGAGCCAGTTTGGTGTGGAAAAACTTGACTGGAGACTGTCCACTGTAGTCCAGAACCGGTCCTTGACTGCAAAGGGTGGGCCGACATCACATTAAAGCCTGTGGATTAAGAACGGGAGGCCACTCGTGTTCATGTGCAGACGAGTGAATACTTTAGGCAGTGTAATGCATGTTTAAACTGTTCTGCAACTTTTCAAATAATGAATCTGTAATAGGATACAGCACCGCACTGCAATCATGCTTTATCCAATATTCTGATTTCCTAAAAACTAAACAGCAGGTTTGCTGAAGTCAGGCTGACAGATAACGATGTGCTGCCTGGTGGCTACAGATCTGTGATCAGACTAAAACATTCACAGCACGTTGGAGGACGAGGGTTACACTGTTCTCAGCAAAGTTCTTCTTAAAGGTCTTGGAAGGCGGAGACAACACCATCACATGACAGGAAGACGACGCTGAACACAGAGCAAACTTCAGCTGAGATGGTCCATCCACAGCTCGAGGTCAGTCATTAGCCTGCTCTGAAAAAGTCCCGATCCTCAGCTCGTGCTACTGACTAGAGCAGGGCGATATGGCCAAAAATATTTATCACGATATACATTTGAAAATTTGCGATGACAATATAACTGACGATATAATTGATGTGAGACAAAATACAACTCCACAACTTTACTAGCGCAAAAAACCCCATCCATTTATTTTCACTTAAACAAGCAGCTGTTTTTTATGTGCATTAAAGTTATATAAAAATTTAACAGTGCAAATGCAAATTCCTCGCTGACAGTTTAACCAAAAGGCATTTCCAGTAGAAATTGGCCGACATATCCTGAGTGTAACCGAGGACACGGTAGGAGTAAAAGGGGCAAGGAAATAAATTGATAATTTATTTATTACATTAATTAAACATTCAAATTCCCAGTTATTTCCAGACAGGACTTACAACACATCCTGATATCCCAGCTGCACATGACACTTACCACACAAATGGTGCGAAAAATAACACAACACTGCAAACCGTCACACCCCGTTTAGCGACACTGCAATTGATTTACCTGTGGCACGCACTGCAAACAACTCGGGTCTCACTACAGCTGGGAATCAGCGCTATGCATGACCTGCAATCTGGGATATAAAGGGAAGTGGCACAAACAAATAAACAAAAAACAAAAAGAGAGGTTAGTCCGCCCTTACACAACTCAATCCCAATCAGTAACCGCCTTTACGGCTGGACGGACTAACCAAAACAAAATTACAAATCAATCAAAAGAACGAAAAAAAGGACAGCAGAGACAGCACAGCTGAAAAACACAAACATTATCGATTATTACCCATTACCCAATAAAATATCGGTTTTATTAAACCATTCAAAATCACAAAACTAAAACAAACACTCAATATACCTACAATATTGATCAGTTTCCTTGCGCGCAGACAATCTAGGGCTTGATCAATTCTTCTATTAAAACTCGTGGTCACACTAAAAAAGTCCAACGACACACATTAAAAATGGGCACCTACAATAACAAATGATCCAAACAAAATGGCAAAAGTCTCTTACCGACAGTATACCCACTCGCACCCGAGTGAATTAATCACCTCTGGCTTTTTCCACAGAAGAGCGCTGACCTCACCCCACACACCCACTACCTTTTCAAGAAAGAATTTAGACAGTTTTTAACTCTCAGTGATGCGGCAGTGTTCGTTTGACTTTGGGACCTGAAGCAGACGGAGTTTAGGACCCAGATTACTCCCAGATTTACGAGCACGGTAGTCCGACAAATATGGCAATAACGACGGCCCGCTTGCATGTTGTACAAAAAAATGTGCTTTGGTGGGTATCTGACGGACAAACACCAAACCAGTTCCACACCACTGAAGTTGCAGCATTTTTACAAACCAGTTCTGGTTCATCCGCTTCACTCAACGATCCGCTTTCTCCCTTCTCATTCTCCGTTACCGCCATGCTTTTTCGGCCACGTGCGCATGCGCATTTTACCCATATTCTATCGCGATATTTCATTTTTTTATCGTTGCCTAACATTGCACCGGTATTACCGTGAACGGTATAATATGGCCCAGCCCTACTAGTGACACGTCGGTGTCGGGACACAGTGAGGTTTTAAAGACATGCTGCTTGTGAGCAGAGCTGTTACAGAGCTGGAGACACTGAGAACAAGCAGTTGGAGTTTTTCTAAGAACTGCAGCACAGAGATGAGACCCTCGACCGATGCTGGAGACCACAGAGTCTGTACGTCAGCAGGTAGCAGGCCCGCTCACCTGACCTCACCTGACCCTGAAGGTGACCCTTTGTAGGGCTGAGGACCAAACAATGTCCTCACAGTGCAGGAAAGTCCTCAGCAGGACAGATTTCAGCCACGATATGTCTACATAAACACAGAAAGACATGAACAAACACACGCACACACACAGAGCTACTGTACGAATCCTTATTTAGCCTTAGCACCCCCTCCTCTTCCTCCTCCCCCTCCCTCACACATTCAGCATCCACCCACCCTATAAACACAGACACCAGCCCTGTCTGTCTCTCTACAGTAACTGTCTCTCTCTCGTGTTAGAAACTGTAAGTGTTGATGGAAGCTGAGGCTGCAAAACTGCTGCTTTGTGTTTGTGTGTGCTGGTGTGACTATCGCTGTGAGGACCAAGCACGGCTGTTTCACCATCAGAGCGAGGACACTTTGGCCTCGGTGTGTCACGCTCCTTTAAAGGACTGTGTGATTGTTCAAACTTTGTTTGGGGGTCAGGATCAGGGGCTGTGGGTGGCTGTACATACAGCAGATGTCCTCACAGAGACAGCGATATAAACTTGTGTGTGTGTGTGTGTGTCAGCCTGGCACACAGTCGCAGTATGCACGCTATGTACTCGGCATGCCAACTCAGCCTCAGCACTGCAATGCAGCGCTGTGCATTTGGCCAAGTCATGCCACACGCACACACACACACACACACACACACACACTGACACTCACACACACACACACACATGTGCAGTGATGTGTGTGTGACAGTGTGTGTGACAGCCTACATGTGTGTTTTTAGCGAGTTTTCATGAGTAATGTTCAACCTTGCAGCGTGTTCTATGTAATGCATGCTCGCCCGCCCCTCTCTCTCTCGTCCTCTGCAGGGCAGTTAGCCGCATTAGCTCCCTCGCTGTCCTCAGATGACTCCTCCTCCTCCTCCTCGGCTGTCTGCTGTGTCTCTGCCTCCCCCTCCTCCCTCCCCCCCTCCTGTGACACACCAGACGATGCGTTGACTGAGCGCAGGAGAAGAAGAAAACCTCTCCCAGCCAGCCGTCCTGCCTGCTGCATGGAGGAGAAGCAGAGGAGGAAGAGGAGCAGAGAGGAGGTAAGGAGGTGTCTCTCTGTCTGACATCCGTCCTCCTCTGGCTGTCTCTCTGCTGTCTGTCTGTCTGTCCTGGCACTCTGAAACTGTCTGTTTAACCTGTCTGTCTGTCGCTCTGTCAAACTCTGTTCCTCACTCTGAGCTGTCTGTCTGTCTGCTGCTGCTCCGTAAACAACAAAAACACTGAGCTCAACTCTGAGATGCACTCACCTGGTATCAGCTGTAGCAGACTGTCCCGAACTCTGCCGGACTACAGTGGACTGTGCAGAACTCGGCTGGGTGGTATCAGACTGTCCTGAGCTCCAGTCCACTGGGGACGATTCTGCTGGACTGTAGGTGACTGTCCTGAACTGTAGAGGACTATAGAGGACCCTGCAGGGTTGTAGTGAGCCGTAGAGTGCTTGGCTGGACTTCAGCACAATATTCTGAACTGCAGTGGTCTGCAGAGGACTTGGTTGACTTTAGCAGAGTATAGAGGAGTCTGCTGGATTGTAGATGACTGTAGTGGACATTAGTGGACTGTACTGGACCCTGCTGGGTTGTAGTGGGGTGCAGTGGACTTGGTTGGACGGTAGGGGACTCTGTTGGACTTTGGTAGACTGTCCTAAAATGTAGTGGACTATAATGGACTGTGTGGGATTCTGGTAGACTACAGGAGAACTTCCTTGACGATGGATTGCAGAGGACTCTTCTGGACTTTAGCAGATTATACTGAACTGAAGTGGTCTGTAAAAGACTCGGTTGGACTGTAGTTGACTCTCATGCACTGTAGGGACCAGTTCTGGACTACAGTGGACTGTGCTGGATTCTACATGACTATAGTGGACCATAGTGGGCTGTACAAGGACCTGCTGGACTGTAGCACTGCAGAGGGCTCTGTTGGACTTGAGCAGACTATGCTGGGCTGTTTGAACTGTAGTGGAGTTTGCTGGACTTTAGCTGAGTATGTTGGACTATATTGGACCACAGGTCTGGGTCTGGGTCCATGTCTCTGGCCATTATTTATTTATAGTGAGTTCATGGATGATTATGTCAAAACTGCACACAGAGTTCTGCTCCCTGAGTTTAGTCTTTCAGGCAAAATCATACAGGAGAAGCTTTGAAAGCCCCTCATTGGACACAGACTTAGCTTTCTTGTCTTTAAGAACTCAAACGTCATCATGTTATCACATGAAACACAAGGTGTCACTGTGAGGCTGTCCCAGCACTGACACGCATTCAGTTTTAAATCTCTGCAGCAGCGTGGAACTTTCTGTGGAGATGATATTAGACACCAACACATATGCTTTTACATTTCATCATGTTTGGCCTCGAGGACAGCAGACACTTTGAACTGGAACATAGAGAACATCAGCTTTTCTCTCACTAAAGGACAAACACTGCTTCAGGATCTTCAATTCAGTTTATATAGAGCCAGTTCATAACAACAGTCGGCTCAAGGTGACGTCTCAAAGCTACAATTCAGAGTAACAAGTTACATTTTCTCGGGTTTCTCTGTATTCCCAACGTTTTTGGAAAGCTGAGAAACAAAAACAATTTAGAACAAACTTTAAATTAATAAGTTCATTAAATGATCTCTGACTTGACCAAAGTCTGGTTAGTGGCAGAAGCGAATGAGTGTTTTTACCATTTAGCCTAAAACGTTACACCAAAGGAAACACGTGAGGAAACTCTGACAGATGCTGAACACATCTGATTGTGCACATTTCGTTCATGCACTAAACAAATGTTCCCATCTTTTTGTTAAAATCGGTACAATTTTAAAGGTTTCATACAGGGCGGTGTCATCTGCATATACATACACCATCCATTCTTTATGTAACAACAGTGGATCTGGTACTGATCCCTGTGGAACACCGGAACAAAGCAAAAACCTTCAGCTGAAAGTCAGCTGCAGTTTGAATGAAACACTTTCCATGTAAATATAGTTTCTTAAATATAGTATCTTACTGACAGCTTGAGTCACAGCGGTCCCTCATTTATTGCAGGAGTTACGTTCTAAAAATAACCCGCAATAGGTGAAATCCGTGAAGTAGCAGCTTTATGTTTTACAATTATTATAGATGTTTTAAGGCTGTAAAACCCCTCACTACATACTTTATACACTTTTCTCAGACAGGCACGAACACTGTCACACGTTTCTCTCTTGTTTAAACTCTCAAAGTTCAAACCTTTGTAGAAAAATAAGTCGAGTATTATAGAATGAAACCAAAGATCAAACCCTGTTTTCAGGTCCAGAACATGGAAATAGAGCAGCTGCCAGAGAATTCAACATCAATGGATCAATGGTAGGGAAGTAGAGGAAGCAAGAAGAATGAGTTGAGTAAAGTTTGACTGTTTTGTTTCGCTTAATGCGCCTTATAGTCCGAAAAATACGGTAACTTCTAATTTCCTTTAGCATTAAGCAGAAGTCCAACTTTCTGTGCGATGGTTAGCATCTTCCTCTGCCTTTGGGTGCTACCACAGGAGCCTCTGACGGTGCAAAATGTTTCATCGACATTGTTGTGTTTGTTGGGGAGAAAACTTACAAACATACAGTACAGCACAGAGTCACACTGCTAGTGATCGAAGATTTATGTAAATTTGACAAGCTGACCGCATTCTGTACTGTACAGGAGACACGGCATGGAGGAGATTGACAGTGGTCTGCAGCCAATCAGGATGCAGAACACAATGCGCTGTAAGAAAAACAAAACAAAATAAAAAATAAAAAGCAAAGTTGCACAAAAAAAATCTGGTAAACAGCGAGGCCGCAAAAGGTGAACCGCGTTATAGCGAGGGACCAGTGTACTTCACAGTTGAAGGGTTGACAGTGAATACATTTGGAAGGATTAACAACCTCTGGCAGCTCATACATGGCCATCACACCAGCAGAGAAGCAAGGATTTCCTTTTCACCGACTCGTTCCCATCGTCTAATGGCTTTTTTGTTGAATTTAGTTTCCAAATTAAGTGTTTTCCAACTAATGAAGAGATATGAGACAAGTTCAGGCAACAAACAAGAAAAAAGAAGAAAACAGGGAGTAACAAATGCTTGAACTGCAAAGCTGTTTCATTAGTTCAGATTCATTCAGAATAGCAGAAGTTTGATTTTGGAAGTAATCCCAAAGGACGTCCCGTCTGTAGATGTAAAGTCATATAAAGTTTGAACAAAGATGCAACTTTTCAAACGGCGTGTCCCTTCTCTCAGCCCACCTGCCGTAGCTTTGCCCACACGTTGGCATCACTTTACTGTAAATGCAGCATTTCTGATTGGTGCTCAAAGCTGACTGAAGGTAAACCCTTAAATCGCTACATTTTTCACTACAGTGACTCGGGATGATTTTAAAACAACCAGAATTTCCAAACTAAAGGCGAAACAGGAAAAATAAAACCCTCCGTGGCTTCACAGCTGCCACTTACACGACCTGATCAGGTTTGTCAGTAATGATACGTCATCCTCTCTGAATCATTTGGTTCAGAAACAACGGCCCTCTGATGGAGACGTGCTCAGCACGCCATCCGCACTGTGGCTCCTCCTCCCGGTGTGCCGAGGTGCCTCACCTCGAATATTTCTGACTGAACCCTCTCGTGAGACGCTCGGTGTCTTTCCACAGACGCCAGCCGAAGCGGTCGCGATGCCCCTCGTCCGTCAGGGCGACCCGGCTGCTCAATGACTCACCCGTGAATACATTTCCTTACAAAGCCTCCGTGTTTGTGAGCCTCAGACTTCAGCTCAGTGTTTTAGACACTGATGAGTCAGACTGAACGCTGCCTCCTGATCACATGACTCTCAGCAAACACCTCTGTCTGCACTTCACCTGTTTACTTACCCACACCTCCACGTCACAGACAAACAGCTTTGAGCGTGACCTAGAGATCCAACCACTCAACAGAAAGTGAGCAAAAACGTTCACTTTCTTCTGATTGATCAACTTCTGGAAGCTTGCTGAGGGGCAGCTCCAAGATCTTCGACTGTATAAAAGCGAAGAAGTAACCTCGTCACTCAGCAGCCATCATAAGTGCATCTTATTTTGAAATGATATCTAAATGCAGCTTCATTGAAACGGTCGCGAGACAAAGACACAAAATCATCAGTCATAACTAAAAACACTGAATTCCCCAGAAACCAACCATAGTGTGGCTTTCTGAGATGATGTCACTTTGGCGTTATTATTCGTGTCACTCTCTGATCACCTGATGACACCACAGTGACATCATAATACAAAAACTGTATTTTCAAGCTTCAGCGTCAGCATTTGAGCCACCGCCATGTTGTTTTTTCATTCCAGAGGTGACCACATCTGGGTGAGAGAGCAGAGTGGTCAGTGATGATACCGGCAACATCCAATCAAAATCCTCAAATTTCTCTAAACTGAAGCTCCGCCTTCTTAGTAAAGGTGAAGAGCTCAATTTTTAGCCATATTTAATTTGAATATTGAACACTTTGACATTTACTATACAAAATAAAAAGATAAGTTCTTTACACTGAAGTCAAAGACTCTTCAAACAGACACCTCGGCTACTCTCTGCAAACATCATTTAAAAGTCTGACCACTCGTTTTGGGTCTAAATCTTACCTGAGCGATAAGAAAGCTTCATGAACTTGGACTAAAACCTGTGGTCAGTTTGACTTTTTCTCTCTGCACTCAGACTTACAATGAAAACAAAACTGGAAGGAATATTTATCTCCAACGTGTTAAAAACATCAGTGTTTGAACGGCTGTTCGATCTGTTTAATGGGTTTAAATAAAGTTATCTCAGGTTTGAATGGGTGGACCTGATGTTTCTGACGCCCTGTGTTTGAGTGCGCTCAGTGTTTTTGTTTGTTGGACTCTAGAGGCGCAGCAGGTTTGAGGTTTTCCTGTTGCCGTGTCGGCGAGCAGGCGTGGGTTAAACGTGTCCTCGGTTTGTTCTGTGGGCACGTGAGACGCCGTGAGGGTTTGACCTCTCCTCTTTTTGTCTCCCTCTCTACATTTCAGCTGTTTCTCTGGACCGAGCTGATCTGCATCTTAATGATTGACCACCTCCTTCTCAACCTGAACCCCCCGCCTCCTTGCTGACCTTTGACCTCACTGTTTGTTCTGCACCAGCATTATGGACCTCAGACTTTTTGGAGGAACTGTCTGCAGCATCCCCGACACCTAAACGCCCCACTGTCTGCATCCGTCAGCCCAGCTCTGGCTCATCAGGACCGTCGTCAAACCGCCGTCCACTTCCCGTTGCGACCTCAGCGAGCCGACGGCCTCCACCATGTCGGAGGGGCTGCTGCAGGTGGAGATCCCCGACTTCGGCAGCAGCGTGTTGGGCAGCCTGAACGAGCAGCGGCTGCTGGGTCACTACTGCGACGTCTCCATCCTGGTGCAGGGTCAGGCCTTCAAGGCGCACCGGGCTGTCCTCGCTGCCTCCTCGCTCTACTTCAGAGATCTGTTCAGCTCTGCGGCCGACTCCTCCTCCTCTTCCTCCGACTCCTCCTCCCAGGCGGTGTTCGAGCTCCCGTCCTCAGTGACGCCGACGTGTTTCCAGCAGATTCTGTCTTTCTGCTACACGGGGCGCCTCAGCATGGCGGCCAGCGAGCAGCTGGTGCTCATGTACACCGCCGGGTACCTGCAGATCCAGAACATCGTGGAGCGCGGTATGGAGCTGATGATGATGAAGGCTTCCTCTGCCTCCTCACCGCTCTGCTGTGACTCACAGGTGGGTCTAAACAGAGGTTAGTGGGAGACAGCAGCATCTAGTGGACATCAGGAGAACTGCAGCTGCCACAGGAGACTGTTTATGTGTTTTTCTTCTCTTTGTAACTGTATTTAAACGTTTGTGTTTACAGACAACCTCAGCAGACGAGCTCGGGAGCTTTGACACTCAGACAGCCCAGCAGCAGCAGCAGCACGGCGCCCCCCAGCTGCAGGAAGTGAGTCCAGACCAGCCGGCGTTGAGCCCCGAGGAGCTGCTGCTCGCCGTCAGCAGGATCAAACAGGAGCGAGCTGACACGCCTCCTGCAGAGGAGGCCGGAGGAGCAGCAGGAACAGGAGGAGGAGAGGAGACCAGGTGAGGAAATGGCTCAGAAATGTTTTCTCAGTGTTGGAAAGATTATTCCAAACCGAGTCAGAGACGTCTGCCCAGTCCAGACGCAGAGGGTGGAGGACCGCCCACCTGTTCAGTAACCAGACGGAAAAGAAAGAACAAATGATGCTTTATGTGTGTCATACATGACGTATTTATCTCATATCACACTTACTTAACGTCTGCGTGGATGACTGCAGGAAATCTTCAGGGAGAATTCCCACACATGCTTTCCAGGCCTCTCTCACCTCGGATGGGACGACTTCCTGCACTGCTGAACTGAGCTGTGGATCCAACACTTCGCTGTAATGGAAGCAATGGGGGAGATGGTGTGGCACAAACACACCCACTTCATTCAGGAGATGACAGGGGGGAGGGTCTACTTTGTGACTGATGAGTTGATGACCAATGAGGGTGCAGGGTCACAAAGTGGATAGATCCATCTTTTATACTGTCAGGTTTTTGCCTAACTCTACGTATGAAGTTTGATGTTGTGTATGAGGCGACCTGGATTAAATATACCTTTGTACCTGTGACTGATCCCTGAGATTTGAATCCCAGATAAATGGATGCCACCCTCAGCTGTGTACCTGGGACGAGTGCTTGGCCCTTGATGAAGGTTTGTGATGTCATTCTTCTCCTGCTGGTTCTCTCCTCAGAGTGGACATTGCAGCAGAGCTCCAGTCCTCCAGGAGCACGGCTTTGTGTTACCTGAGTGCAGGTGGAGGGCTGGTTCCGGGTCTGCAGTCCTACCTGCTGGCAGGCGGGGGTCGCTCCAGTCCAGGAGGATCCAGTCTCCCCACAGACTCTCCCCCATCCCACCCACCCACCGAGGAAGAGCTGGAGGAAGATTACTACAGCAACGCTGTACACCCCGGACTCTATCAGCACATCTACGGACACCCCGGAAACCCCTACAGTGAGTATTTATCCACCACCCAAATCAATATCAATTATACATCACAAAATAACAAGAACAGTTCCTCAAGGTGCTTTATATTGTAAGGTAAGCAGCCTATAATAATGCAGAGAAACCCCAACAATCACATGACCCCCTATGAGCAAGCAGTTGGTGACAGTGGGTCATCCCTGCCACAGACTGGGTTAGGCTCCAGCCCCGCGCCACCCTGAGAAGGATAAGAGGAAGAGAATGGATGGATGCAGTAAAACGTTGGTGTTCAGTTTAATACCTCATCTAAAACAAAAAGGCAGTAATTGATAACAGAAGTCACACGGGCACTTCCTTTGAAAAATATGCAAAACATTTTCTTTTTTATTCAAATAGCATCCTGTAAACAGGGGCTCCGGTTACCCAATTCTCCTGTTTCCAAGGATATGTTTGCTGCCCTGAACTGATTCAAGCAGGCCTGTAGTTCAGTTTTGGTCACTTCTGACCATTTCAAAGTGATTAGAGAGAACCCCCCCCTACAAAAGCATTTGAGCCAGCCACGCTGAGGACAAATGAAACATGCTAAATAAGTTGTTGTCTTGAGTTAGCGGGGCCTACGCTACCTTCTGCACCGGCTACAGGGGCCTGGCTAGCTACGGTTGTTTCGAGGGTGCTGGAGTCTCCAATTCAGTGATCCTGGCCTCCAGAGCTCCAGACAGGCTGCATTTATTACAAGTATCATTACTGCTAAAGGAGGCTGAGGAGTAACTGAACAAAGTGCAGGAGGAACGGGTGAAGAGGCCATGCTAGCGAGTCAGCTACAAGCTAAGCTAAGCTAGCAAATCCTTAAAGACACAGTGAGTGAGGGACCGAGCAGCGAAGACACACAGGACACAGGAGAAATGTCTCCAAAGTGGGATTTTTTTATTTTACCCCCTAAAAAGTTTAAAAAGACAAAGTTCAAAATATAATTAATGGGCCCGTAAAAGAGGTCAGCTAAATATAACTCTACTCAAAAAGCGACCTACAGAAACGTAACTACCCAAACAAAGTAGACACAACTTAACTCACAAACTGACCTAAACACAAACACACAGCAGGGTAACCTTTACGGGGTTTGTCCAAACCGTTTACACACAACAGGGGAAACAGAGCAAACACCAAGACTAACTACACAAAACAACACTAAACCTAAAACAGTTGTGTTGGAGTTTAGAAATGAATGAATGATATGACTGAAATAAACCAGACTAATGAGGTGAGTGTGTGGACTGATTCCAGCCGTCACACAGTCACTGACACTGTAAGGATGATGTGTGTGTGAATATGTGAAGATTACACTACGAAGTAAGACGTTAGAGCGGGTAAAGGTTTTGGGTCCTTTTGTCCACGAACTTTCCTAACAGGACGATTCTCGAGGTGTTACCATGGTGACTGCCGTTTTGGTCATTTTCTGTGTTTTTAGTGTCACTTCATTGACTCCCCAACAGGACTTGTTAACGTTCAGCTCATACAGGCCCCACTGATGTCACATATTAACTCAAACAGGTGAGTTTTGGTCATTTTACTTCCTGGGATTCCTGACGCTCGCTCCCCTCCCTGTTTCTCATTGGTTCAGTCCAAGAGAAGATGGAGATGCTCCCCCTCCCATTGGCTAATGAGCGTCGGCCCTGCGTGCTGGTTGGTCGGGACAACATGGCACTTCCCGCCAGTCTGATCAGTCAGATTGGGTATCGGTGCCACCCGTCACTCTACACCGAGGGAGACCCAGGAGAGAAGGTGGAGCTGGTGGCAGGTAGGACAACAGAACACCTGTCCAACTGTATCTAAGACACCTGTAACCCAGCGTCATGTGACACACGCTCACCTCTGTGTTTGTGTGTTCAGGTTCAGGTGTGTTCATGACCCGAGGTCAGCTGATGAACTGTCACCTGTGTGCTGGAGTCAAACATAAGGTGCTGCTCAGGAGGCTGCTAGCAACCTTCTTTGACAGGTGAGCTCTTACCTGGGTGAGTCACATGGATGCAGCAGCTTAGTTTAAAGAAAACATAAAGGTTGTGGTGCCTTGTGGCTGGTTTAACTAAACCAGGATTAGGAACTAAAGGTAAGTTTGTTGAATCCAGGTATTTGATTTTCCTGTTAAAGTTTAAAGAATCAAACATTTATTTTTTCTGTTTTTAGGTACCTTACATATCTGATGAAAGTTTTAAAAGTATTGCTACAAACATGAGATTACTTCCTCAGCACAGATGGACAGAAGTGTTTATGACATCATTGATGAGCTGATGCTACGCGCAGATTTCCTGATGTTTTACTTTGTGCATCAAGCAAAAATCAAATTCTATGCAACAGTCTCTGACTGGAAGAAATGTGTTTAACATTTGAACCTATGTTCTGCATATTCCAGCATATAAAATAAAATCATGTTCAGTGTCAGGTTGTTCTCTGAACACCAGGCTGCCAACTTCAGGACTTCCTCTCTGCAGGCTGCCTCGTCTCCTTTTGAGATGAGTCCGTGGTGTCATCAGCAAACTTGATGATGAGATTGTTGTTGTGGGTCGAACTGCAGTCGTGGGTGTAGAGAGAATACAGGAGGGGGCTCAGCACACAGCCCTGTGGGGAGCCGGTGCTCAGTGTGTGAGTGGAGGAGAGATGAGGGCGGAGCCTCACAGTCTGGGGCCAGTTTGTGAGAAAGTCCTTTATCCAGGCACATGTGAGAGGAGGGAGACCAAGAGTGACCAGTTTGATGATGAGGATGTCTGGGATGATTGAAGGCTGAGCTGTAGTCCACAAAGAGCAGTCGGACGTAGCTCTGCCGCTGTTCCAGGTGACTCAGCACAGCCTGGAGGGCGATGGCGATGGCGTCTTCTGTGGATCTGTTCGTGCAGTATGCAAACTGGTGGGGGTCAGATTCTGGGGGGAGGTAATCCTTGATGTGCTGAAGGACTAGTCTCTCAAAGCATTTCATGATTACCGGCGTGAGGGCCACAGGGCGGTAATCATTCAGGCTGGTGATGGGAGACGTCTTCAGCACTGGGATGATTGTGGCTGATTTTAGACAGGATGGGATGGCTGCCTGATCCAGTGAGAGGTTGAAGATTCTGGTGAAGATGAGGGTGAGCTGGTGGGCACATGCTCTTAGCACCTTGCCAGGTACTACATCTGGACCGGCACCCTTCCTGGGGGTCACTGCTAGGAGCACACGTCTGACATCGTGCTCTGTTACAGTGAGTGGAGCAGGAACCAGGTGAGGATGAGGATGGGAGCAGGGCTGAAGCAGATGAGTCCTGCTGTTGTGGTGTTTCATAGCGGGCGAAGAAGCTGTTTATTTCCTCTGCCGGCTGCACACTCAGGTTTTCTGTTTTCACAGCCTCTGTGGTTGATGATGTCTTGTGCCACACCTCCCGTGTGTTGGTGCTGGACAGCTAGGACTCGAAGCTTTCTTTATGGTCTGTCTTGGCTTTTTTGATTCCCCTTTTCAGGTCAGCTCGAGCAGCCCTGTACAGAGCTCTGTCACCTGACCTGAAGGCGGCGTCACAGTTTTTGAGGAGTGATCGGACCTCGCTGGTCATCCAGGGTTTTTGGTTTGTCCACAGTCATATTTCCAATACAGAACTTGATATAGTCCAGCACCAATCCTGTGAAAGTTTCTAGGTCCTGGTGTTCAACTATGTCCCAGTCTGTCTGTGTGAAGCAGTCCTGTGGTTTGGAGAGAGTCTTTGTAGTGGGCCTGGCACTGCGTCTGAGGGGGGTGTAGGCTGGGGAGAGCAGGAGGGAGAGGTGGTCGGACTGGCCGAGGTGGGGGAGGGGCATGGCTCTATATGCATGCTTGATGTTGGAGTAAATATGATCTAGAGTGTTCTCTCCCCTGGTGGGACATTTGACGTCCTGACAAACCTTTGGGAGTCACCTGTAATTATGTTTGATGTTTCAGAACTTTCCCCCCATGAGCCCCGAGGCCCACAGTAACATTAGAGCGCACCTGCTGATGTTTCACTGACATACAAATGCCTTCGAAAGGCGTTTTTACGCCGACGTCGTTAATGACCGTGTGAACTGATGGATGACCCGTGTGTCACGCGTGGATGAATGTCTGGATTCGTCCTGATGTGAAACCTGATGGTCAGAAACTCACGTTTATCAATCAGTCATATTTATGTGCCTCTAAAACGCTTATCGACCCAGACGCTGTGACATCATCAGACACCATGTGACCCTGGGCTGTATGAGATCTTCCAGAAGCTTCTGACAGTCGGCAGCAGCTGCTTTACATAACAGCTCAGTCACACGTCTCGGAGTGGGAGGGGGAGGGGAACCTACAGCTGGTATAGGTGCTGATTGGGTTGTTATGGTTTCCATAGAAACACGCTGGCCAATAGCTGCGGGACAGGGATCCGCTCCTCCACCAATGATCCGAGCCGGAAGCCCCTGGACAACCGAGTGTTAAACACTGTCAAACGTAAGACACACACACTCACACACAGACACGCCGGTTCAGCTATCTTAGTGAGGACCTTCACTGACATAATGGTTTCCCTAACCCTAACCATTAAAAATGAATGCCTAACCCTAACTCTTACCCTAAACCTGACCATAGCCTAATTGTAACCCTGACACTAAAACCACAGTTTGAGCCTCAAAAACACCTTCAAACTTGTGAGGACCGGTGAGTGTGTGTCCTCACGAGTGACTGTAGGTTCTCACAAGTATACTAGAATGCAGATTTCGGTCCTCACAAAGATAGCTAGACAGGAACACACACACACACACACACTGTGAGTCATGATTTCTGCCTTTTATTGTATTTTAAAAAGTATTGAGATTCTCTCCCCCCCCCCCCCCCTCCTCCTCCTCAGTGTACTGTCAGAACTTTGCTCCTAACTTTAAGGAGAGCGAGATGAACGTCATTGCAGCCGACATGTGCACCAACGCCCGCAGAGTCCGCAAACGTTGGCTCCCAAAGATCCAGTCTCTCCTCCCCGAGGGCCTCCCCGCCTCTGCAACCTCCCACCCCCGTAAGGGTAAGAAAGGAGGAGCAGGTGGAGGAGGTGGGAGTCAGGGGGCAGAGTCGGTGGCACAGTCCAGTGGAAGCCCCTTTGAGCTGGACCTGCGGCAGCTCAGCGCATCCTACCTCGGCCTGGAGGCCCCGCTGTATGCTGAGCGGCGCGAGAGGGAGGCAGCAGGGGAGAGGGAGAAGGAGGCCCCAGCCACCCTCCTGCCTCACCTGCAGTTTGCTGGGTCCCGTGGAGGAGGAGGGGCCAGCGGGGGGCAAGTGGAGGAGGGAATGATGGGAGGTGAGGCGGAGGGGGACGGGAGGCTACAGACTGAACAACCGCCAGACCTCCCCCTCTCCCTATCCTCCTCCTCCTCTTCCTCCTCATCCTCCTCACACCCCTCCCCCCAGCCTGCGGAGCCCGCCCCTCCTCACAGGGCATTGGCTGACACAGATGAGCGAGGGGTGGAGCCTCTGGAAGACAGCCAATAAGCTTTCTAATGCATCTGCCTACCTGTATGTAAATAACACAATAGCTACCTGTCCCCCCACCCGTCTGTCTGTCTGTCTGTCCTCTCGTCCGTCTACCTGTGTGTTCCCCTACCTCACTACCTGTCCACCTGTCTACCTCTCTGCCCCGTCTGTCTGACTACCTGTCTGTCTGCTCGGCTCTGCTGCATGCTAACAGCCTCCTGCAGTCCAGCACACAGGCCCATAGCAACAGGACTGATGATGATGATGATGATGATGATGATGATGACGATGATGATTATACTCACTCTGATAACAACAATAAAGCTTCTTGATAATCAGATCTGCTGTTTCTGTTTGATTTGTGCACCAAACAAAGTTTCCAAAAGTTCAGAGGGAACCGATACGCTAACACTACAAAGAGCTGCTAAAACAACCAAAACAATACGCTAAAGACACGTTTATACACAACACATGCTGAAATAGTACAGATGTATTTGAAAACTACAGAAAATAGTTAAAGACTACAAAAATCAATAAAGCACCACAAAGTAATGTTAAAAAAGAACCAAAGCACAAGAAATATTAATACTACTGTAAAATGCTAAAAGATTACAAATGTACAGAAAATACTTAAATAATTAAAATACTATAAAGAAATGTAAAAAAAAGATAAAAGATGACCAAAATACTAAATGACTAGGAGATTCTAAAATGCTATATATGTCAAAAAAACATTGTGTATGTTTCTGTTCTGTGTCCTGTGTGCTGTTTGTATATGTGTTTTTCTTGCTGCTGTTACAACCAAATTTCCCCTTGTGGGACAATTAAAGGTTTATTCTATTCTATTTAAAATAGTAATAATCTACAAGACATGCTAAAACTATAAGGGAATGCTAAAACACTGAAAACAAATCCTAGAAGAAAACATGCTAATAAACAACAAAAAGCTAAAAGACTAAAAATATATGCTAAATATATGCTGGGGCGATCGTGGCTCAAGAGTTGGCAGTTCGTCTTGTAATCGGAAGGTTGCCGGTTCGAGCCCCGGCTCCGACAGTCTCGGTCATTGTGTCCTTGGGCAAGACACTTCACCCGTTGCCTACTGGTGGTGGTCAGAGGGCCCGGTGGCGCCAGTGTCCGGCAGCCTCGCCTCTGTCAGTGCGCCCCAGGGCAGCTGTGGCTACAATGTAGCTGCCATCACCAGTGTGTGAATGGGTGGATGACTGAATGTAGCGTAAAGCGCTTTGGGGTCCTTAGGGACTAAGTAAAGCGTTATACAGATACAGGCCATTTACCATTTAAAATACTGTAAAGAAATATGATTAAACTATACAGAAATACTTAAAAATATAAAGAAAGACTATAAAAAATACAATAAAAAAACAAAAAATGGGGCTGACATTAGAAAAAGCCAAATGTCCACAAAGAAAGCTATAATGGTGAAGAAATGCAAAATATGCACAAAATACTATAAGACTACAAAACACTACAAATATTATAAAGAAATACGAGAATGCTACAAAGAAATGTTAACAAACAAAGAGAAAGACAAGAGTAACACATTTTATATATGACAAAAGATTATAGAAACACTAACGTCTTCCAAACAATAATGCACAATAAAAAATAGCCACGCCTGGGACTGACTCTGCATGAGTACATATGATCCTGACAGGGTCACTGAGTGTGTGATCAGGCAAAGACATTCACAGTGTCGGCTCTGCAAACTCTACGACTTCTTTTATCGCACTCTTCTGCTCTAACTGAGCAGCCAAGGCGCTTTCTATTATAAGCCTCTTTCATTCAGGCTCTCTCTCTCACACACATCATTACAACACACACACATACACACACACACACACACACACACACACACACACACACACACATACTCAAAAAAGGTAACATATTACTCATTATTTTTCTTAGAAGTAATACAGTGGATTACTTAATTACTGCCCCGAGAAAGTAATTTGTTATAATATTCATTACATTACTCATTACTCAGTAAAATGACCCAAAACTCATTAATTGATAATTATAGTTCTAAACAATATAAACCTGAGAGTACAGTCCCACACACTGATCTCTATCCTAATGAGGACACACACACACACACACACGCACACACACACACGCACGCACACACACACACGCACACACACACACACACGCACACACACACACACACACACACACACACGCACGCACACACACACACGCACACACACACACACGCACACACACACACACACACACACACACACACACACACAATCTTTAAGTTAGTTGTTACATACAAACAAAGCAAAGATGAGAAGACTTTAAAGCGGTCGTCACGGTGATCCTACTGTAGAAACAGGCTGCAGCCTGACTGCCTTTGCTGCCTTTTGAAGTTCAGGCTCTGGCTGCTGGACTCGGGTCTGCACACTTTATCATCACTCTGACTTTTTGGCTAGCGGTGTGTTAGCATGTTTCCACGTGCCATCACACTTGTTCTTTTCTGCAATAAAAATAAAAGTCAGGTCTATAGCTTCTCTTCTTGAAAGTTACCACGCCACCATTTTCCTCCTCCCACACAAACTGAAATCAGCTGAACTTTAATGTAATTACTGACTTTATGTTACTAAAAAATGTGATGTGATTACAGTAACAAGTTACTTTGTAATTGGTTCTGACGCTCACAGATGACAGAGTCACCTACATGTTGAGGAAGGATGCGAGTAAATCGTGACGACTCACCCTGAGTGTTGAAATCAAAAAGCATGCCCAGATGTTTATACTGATGGCCAAAAATACAGACTGTAGAGCTTATTTCACATCACGGGCTACAAACACTTTCAGTCTTTACAGAAAAGATTCTGCTATCACCAAATTTGATGTCCTCCTTTACGTTTTCCAAAGCCACCAGCAGGCTGAATCGGAGTCTTTGTCGGGTTATTCTGGGCCCCGGGCTTTCTGTTTCACACCCCTGCTGTGGGAATGACCTCGGTGCTGTCTTAGATAATACTGTCAGCTCCAGAGAGAACCTCAAGAGACCGAGTAATAATAAATAGTCCTAATAAAAAAGATGTTTGTAGACATGCTGACGAAACGTGGTCTGTATGTCCCACTGAGTGCAGTGATCAGCCGTGTCTCTGTGGCTGGTCTCAGGCAGGTGAGACACCTTTGATCGTGCTGCTCCTCCACCTTCAAAGAGGTTTGTTTAACTTTTTGCTGTGGACACATGAGCGCTGACTTTCTAAAGGAAGCTGTGCCTTCATTCCGGACATTAAAGGATGACTCGGCTCCCGGTGTGCTCTACAGCATCGCCTCTGGTCTTTGGTGGAGGTCACAGCTTTGTCCCAGCTTGTGCTCAGTGTCTGAAGGTCTGGCATGAACATTATTCTGCAGGTATTCCAGGTGAGTTTGGTGCTGATGTGAGGAACAGCGCGGTGACCGCTCAGGTGGACTTCGGTGCACAGACTGAAGTATTTAAGCTGCTGAATAGTGCCGAGTGTGTTTTAAGGCTTGTGCTCTTTCACCGTGACGTTTCATCGTTTTATTTAAAAGGCTGTTCGCCACCAATTTACAGACACAGTGTCTCAAAGTCTCGTTTAGGTATCTATAACTGATCAGCGTCAGCACAGCTCCGCGCTGCCGCGGTGCATGCTGGGAGACGTAGTTCGATCCGCGGCGCCATTCCGAATCCCGTCAGCTTTACCGGCTAATCACGAGAGCCCAGTTATCGGCTCAGCCAATCACTGCGTGCTAACTGCCTCCTGCACCAATCACAGTTCTTCACACCACCTAGCAACAAATCAAAACCCTGCAAGCACGCCGTAGCCAATCACATCGCGTCATCTGCCGGACCAACCAATGCAATCACAACAAAATCCATGATGCTGCTCGGCACTGCGCTTGCGTACGGACAAGACAGCTGATAACTCATCTATTATGCTACTTGGCTAAATAAAAATCTTCCAGAAAGCAGTTGCAGCCGCCGCGGGACCGCCGGAGGACCGAGACACGGAGTAAAAAGCTTGTGTGAGCGGGAGAAGCGGGGTGAGCGGGTACCGGGAGCGGAGGGAAAGAGCGGGCAGAGCGGAGAGTGTCGGTGTGTGTCGGAGCCTGGCTGGCCGCTCGGCGCCTTCAGACAAAGCTCAGCTAACAGGCTAATGCTGCGTTAGCTAGCCAAACATCGAGCGGTAACGTCCGCAAATATCGCAAAATGTAACCGCGCTAATGCGCCCGGAGTGCGCCAGATTAGATCACGGCGGCCGATATATCACCCCGACACGCATTTCGTCAGCCCCTCGGCCGCCGTGGGTGCTATTACCGACGTGTTACGGCCTCGACGCGGAGCTGTGCTCCGTTAGCCACCTAGCTGTTGCTGTGCCCGCCATCTTTTAAAGCAGGTAAATGGATGTTTGTGCGGAGCTCGAAGTGGAGCGGCCAGAGCCGAGCTCCAGCCCCCTTCACCGGGGCTAGAGATCCACCGACACTCCGAGCCGTCGGGATGTCAGTGCAGCCGCCACGTAAGGTCATGTGTGCGGTTTGCCTTGTGCAGCGGTGGCTCGTAGCGGTTAGCTTGGCTATTAGCAGCGCACAGGCGGCCCCGGGTCTGCACGGATTTGCCGCTCCGGGTCCCGGTCCCGGTTTTAGACGGTCTGAGGGGGTCTGTTGGGTGCAGGAGATCATAGCACGGGTATCATTCTGTTCAGGCCCAGGTGTGTCCAGGACATGCCCACTTAGGGTACACCAGTTCGCATAACATCAATGCCATCCTGTTTTTGTTTTGTTTTGTTTTTTAAATAAATTGTCATCAGTTTGACATTCAGAGCCTTTTCTCTCATTTTGACCCGTGGTGTTGCTTTAAATCAGCAGAGACTCCAAGTAGAGACTGAAGGCTGGCCTACCCACAGATCTGTTGTCTTAATTCCATCAGTTGTGATATATAAAAATGTCCACAGCATACTTTATTTTCACTTTATTGCCTTTTGGATTTGTGACAGTCTCAGAAATTTCCATTAACATAAAATAATAATCTGTAATGTGCCACCTGTGGGTGTAAGAGTATTTTAAACGTGGACGTAATTAAAAACTAAAAAGTGATCAGGTAATGGATTACAGAAAACACTGAGTGACTTTTGATTAAGTTATTTATTTGAATGTTTAGCTGAACGGGATCAGACGGCTGCTCTGATTGGATAAACACAAGTTTCCCTCAGATTTCTGCCGTGATCATTGTAGACTTTAATTCAGGGTCAATGTGGTCAAAGAAATCATGCTAATGAGAGATTAATAACTAATGTTTGTAAGCAAACCGACACAGTTACATAGCTGTTATCAGTTGATGCATTATAGACCTATCAACAATTGATCTTTAAATATACTGACAGCCCTGATTTGCATCTCATCCGCTGCTATGAACAGATAACAGCCTCTCGGGCCTTCATCAGACGGTCTTACCGCACAAATCAAACCATCGTAAAGATAAACTTTGTTGGTACATTCTTGTGACAAGAACTCAGACAGGAAATAAAGTGTAAAGTAAAACACATGGACACATCCAGATCAGAGAGAAAAACTCGTGCAGTAATCCTGGACCTGCAGCAGGTCAACAACAGCTGATGAGTCACTGCACGTTTATCAATGGACTCCAGTGAGAGAGGGTTGGACGTGTAACGCGAGGATTAGTTGAATAAAGTTTGACTTGGGACCCGCCCACGTGACGTTAGGTCTGTTGATGCAACAAATGGCTGAATTTTTCAGTGTTGGATGTTCTCTGATTACTAAACAGATTATTGGTTGGTGGGTGGATCATCTGTCAGTTTATTAATAACAGTTGCGGCAGCCTTGGTTATCTGCTGTTGATAAATCTGATTGTGGCCTGAGAGTCAGATTCTAATCAGCGCGAGGCACAAGGATCAGCTGTGTGTCTGATGCTCTGGATTATTAGCGCCTCAGTGTTGGAATCAAACTGGGTTCAGGTAGAAAGTAGCAGTTTTTAGGAGTTGGAAAACTTTGGTGAGCTTCGGGCCTCCTCCGTGCTGTTTGTAGCTTCATGAAGCTCCAGATGTTTCAGCAGGCGGTGGTCCAGACTGCACGTTGCTCCTAAACCTGCCTTCACAGGTCACAGTCTCCCCTGCATGTGCAGGGATGCTGCTTTGACCTGAGCGATGACAACAACCTGGATGTTCCCTCTGCTCTAGAGCCAAGCGTCCATGATCTCGAGTCAGAATCTCAGCTTCTGATTGGTCAAACCGCAGCACAGCTTCCACTCAGTGTACCTTGAATGAGTTCAGTCAGGAGGTGCAGGTGTTTCTGGATCCTGGTTGGAGGAGTCTGTAGCTTTCCGAGTCCAAGCAGTGATTTCGACGTCAGAGTCAGGTCTTAGGGTCTGACCTCCACCAACCTCCACCCACAGCCTGCAGCTCTGCAGCTGCGCCTGTGTGCTCAGGTTTTTCTGATCCGTAGATGATGATTCGTTCTGAGTGACCCTCACCGCCTCTCACAGAGCTGAAGCGCTCAGCCTTCTGGGCTGGGCTTTTACACACAGTCATGACACTCACTAACCTCGTTAGCTGCCAGATGTTGAAGCAGCTGTTTTTAAACCGTAATGTACAGATGTGTGTAGCAGCTGAGCCGGGCTGGTCCTGGAAGCTCCCTGCTGTGTTTGCACAGAGATCAAACGGCCGGCTGCCATTTAACCTGTTACACTTCATTCATCGCCCAGAGTTTAAAACCTCGCTGAGCCCCGCCTCCAAAGTTCTCCAGAACGCTTCAGAGAAGACTCGCTCTCAGCGAGGACGTGAAGCTGAGCGTCAGGACTAAATGACCGACCTGAGCTGAAGTTTCAGTTTTCAGCGTCTTCCTCCAGACGTATGGTGGCAAACATCCCTTGTCCTCCAGCTTCTCTGCGCTCGTTTGTTTGTGTTAGTGTAACCGCGGCGCCATAGCTAGCCGGGCGTCACCGACCATCCAAACGTTGCCGCTGTACGATTAAGTTCTTAGAGAGACATCAGCTTTAGATGGAAACCAGCGAGCTGACTTTAAACTCCGATCGCGGACTGTTTGGACAGGAAATGGTTAATGACCTCAAACTGGTGTGATGGGCGGGGTTAAAAGCGTTTCCTCCCCAGAATCAATAACCCCTAATCACCGCCCCTCTCTCTCTGTGTTTTTCAGGTCGTGCGATGGGAGTTTGTCTCTTCGGGGAACACCTGAGCTGAAGCGGCTGAACTGAACACGCGCACGGACACACACCTGTGCACACACACCTGTGCACACACACCTGGCCTCGGCCCACAGAAGGAGTCCTTTTTCACCTTCCAGTCAGACGCTGCCGTCCCACTGTGCATCGCTGTATCACCGTCGTCCACCATGTCGGACGCCCCTGAGGCTGCGCCCCCCAGCCCCCCTCCACTCACCAACCCGCCCCCCCCTGAGGTCACCAACCCCACCAAACCGGGCAGGTAGGACACACCTGAGAAAGACTCCTGATAGGCTGTTAGAGGCAGGTGAATAGTGTGTGCTGACTGTGTGTGTGTGTGTGTGTGTGTGTCAGGAAAACCAACCAGCTGCAGTACATGCAGAACGTGGTGGTGAAGACGCTGTGGAAGCATCAGTTCGCCTGGCCCTTTTACCAGCCCGTGGACGCCATCAAGCTGTGTCTGCACGTGAGTCACCATTGCTCTCTCGCCACACACACACACACACACACACACACACACACACAGCTGAGTGTTTTCCTGACCACGCTGGTGTGTGCAGGATTACCACAAAGTGATCAAAAACCCAATGGACATGGGAACCATTAAGAAGCGTCTGGAGAACAATTATTACTGGAGCGCCAGCGAGGCAATGCAGGACTTCAACACCATGTTCACCAACTGTTACATCTACAACAAGGTAAAGAGGGCGGAGCCAGGGCGCTGAGTGCACCTGTGTGCAGCTGTGATGGCATTAACCTCTGTGTGTGTGTGTGTGTGTGTGTGTGTGTGTGTAGCCCACAGACGACATCGTCCTCATGGCTCAGGCTTTAGAGAAGATCTTCCTGCAGAAAGTCGCTCAGATGCCTCAAGAAGAAGTCGCTCTGCTGCCTCCGGCTCCCAAAGGCAAGAACAAGAGCAAACAGCCGGCCGCCACCACAGGTGAGACGGATACAGGTAACGCTGCGGTGCCAGAGGTGGTCTCGACCCAGGTCTTACACTGCACTCACCTTTATTGAGAGAAAAAACAGTTCAGGTAGCAGGTAAAGCCCAAAATGCTGGGATGCAATTATGAAATTGAAATAAATAAAATCCACGAATAGAACCAAGAAGAGAACGTTCACCATGAAGCTCTGTCATCTTTAAAAATATTGAACTAAACAAATGTAAAACTTCGTCGTACATTCGACAGCAGAGCCCAGTGATGTCACGCAGGTACAGAGCGGCTGAGGGGCGTGGCTACAAAGGAATCTCAGCAAAGCCTGCCAGCTAACTTAACTAAACTTCAGCCCAGGTCAGAGATGACAGGTACCAGTAGCATTTCGCGGGTCATGTGACTCTTCTGTCACACACAACGATCCCTGTCTGACTTTGTGTCTGAGCGCGCTCAGAGGTGCTGACGTAAGGTGACAGCTGTGAGACTTTAGACTGTGTCCATGGAAACATTACAGCTTCCTGTCCCACCGGCCAATGAAGGAGACATGAAATAAGCGTGAATGAATGTGATTGGTTGATCAGGTGTGGGTTCTGTGTTTGCAGCAGTAGATCAGAATCCTCTCCTGCATCTGCACGTCAACGTGTGCAGGAAATACTGCAGTACTGCCTTGCTGAAGTACTAACAGTACTTCCTGTCTCTCTTTCAGTGAGTCAACAGGCAGAGTCTTCAGCCTCCCCTCCCCCCTCCTATCCCTCCCCCTCTCCCTCTCAGACGCCAGTAATCTCGACCACGCCCACACCAGTCCAGGCCACGCCCCCTGTGTCTGCACCTCAGCCTCCTGCGACCTTGATGCCATCTGCCCAGCCTGTGGTTAAGGTAAGAGGCGTGTGCGGCGACATGGCGTCATGTGACCTGAAACAGAAGCTGAGCCCGCCCTCTCCACCTGTCTGTCTCTCTAACAGAAGAAAGGCGTGAAGAGGAAAGCTGATACCACCACTCCGACCACGTCGGCCATCTCTGCCGGCCGCGCCGACTCTCCGTCCGCTCAGGACGCCAAACCGGCTAAACTGGCCTCGTCTCGCCGCGAAGCCGCTGCCCGCCCCACCAAGACCCGGCGGGACACTGGGGACGACCTGGCGGCTGGGGACGTGGGTGCCGGAGGCGTCGGCCCCGGGGGGAGGAAAGGCGGTAAGCTGGGCGAGCAGATGAAACACTGCGACGCCATCCTGAAGGAGATGCTCTCGAAGAAGCACGCCGCCTATGCCTGGCCCTTCTACAAGCCCGTGGACGCTGAGGCGCTGGAGCTGCACGACTACCACGACATCATCAAACACCCCATGGACCTCAGCACCATCCGGGTAATGACATCATCACGTAGACACGAGGTTAGAGTGAGGTCAGAGGATAACGGTGGTTCAAACTCTGCAGGCGTCGTAGAAACTCTCCTGACTACAACGTGATCGGTCGATCTGTGACGATCAATATCACAGATTTGATGTTTTAAAGAAAATTAAGAAAGTGTGAGAGCGGGAACTGACCCAGAGTGAGGGAGGCTTTTCTGCTCGCTGTAACCAAACATACGTCCACGCTGTCGCGACGTTCGCCAGCATGGAGTAAAGCTGAAACGGGTCGAGGCGTTAGAGCGATGAGGTTTTCTCGTGTGCGGCAGGATCAGGTGTGTGGGCGATACCTGAGCTTCCCTCATCGTTCTGTGTGGCGTTAGAGAGCCACAGGTGAGCGTCCGCAGGCTTCACCTGTTGCTCCTGTTTGCGGTGCAGCACACAGACTCCACGTCTTTGGTAAAGCGCGCTCAGTCGAAACGCGCTCAGCGCTGATTGATTTGTTTTTTCCGTATTTTGTGAGTTGTTGTGGTGACTGAAGCTCCATTTCCATTAGTTCTGACTGGTTTTCCATTACAGTCGAGTACCACCTGATATGCGTGATCACCGTCATAGCAACGGGGCGGAGCGTCCCATGACATAATTAGTACGTGGCATGAACGCTACAACAAACTTGGAGGCGTCCGTGTACTTGCTGCTCAATCTGTGTCGCACTCAGGGACCGCGGCGTTGTGCGATGTAACCGCTGCCCTTGGGTTTTGATGAGTCACGACTCATCAGGCGACACCGCTGACTAGCCCGTCGATGGGACGCTGTCTGTTACATTTTCAGATCGCTTGAAACCTCCCCTGAGCAGGTACTAAAAAGACCCGTGGTACCAGGTGTTACTGGGAAACCCGAGCAGAGCCGACCGGAGCAGGTACTCGTGGGAACAGCAGGTTTCAGTGGCGGCGGCGGTGCCTGATGAGATGACTCTGACTGACTGGGTTCAAACAAAGTTTAACTCCGAGCACGTAATCTGAAGTTGAACGAGTACAGCTGAATGCAGATAATATACGTTATTGTATGCAGTAGGTTATTGCAGTACTACTGAGTAAAACATGAAAATCATAACAACGCTGTCGAGATCGTGGGCTGCGGCGATTCCCAGCCCTGCAGCCGGTTCAAAGCTCGCTCTGGTGGAAAACTGGAACCTTTTAACGCCGTTGGGTGTCTGTACTCTGGACCTTCAGATGTCCAAATGGGAGGTTTGGCGCCATCTCTGACGTTCATTTGTTTCCTGACAGAAAAAAATGGATAAAGGCGAGTACAGCGACCCTCAGAGCTTCGCCACTGACGTCAGGTTAATGTTCTCCAACTGCTACAAGTACAACCCCCCAGACCACGAGGTGGTGGCCATGGCCCGCAAGCTGCAGGTACGTAAAGCCTCCGTTTCCTGCTCGATCGATCGCTGCGATCAGGTATCGATAACCCGTCTGCCATCAGGACGTGTTCGAAATGCGTTTCGCTAAAATCCCTGACGAGGGCCTGGAGGCGTCGGTCCCCACCACGACACCGGTGGTCAGCAAAAGCACCGCCTCCTCCGACAGCAGCAACAACTCCTCCTCTGACGAATCATCCGACTCTGAGGAGGAGCGGGCCACGCGATTGGCTGAGCTACAGGAGCAGGTTGGTGCTGCCGACCAATCACAGGTCAAGAACATCTTGGTTTTCTTCTTTTTATCATTTTAGATTTCACGATTTGTTTACTTGACATTCATGTTTGAAATATCCATGGCTCCTGTGACTCACCCCGTGAAGGCGTGGCCGTGTATTGATCACAGATGACGGGTATTGATAATCAGTTTATTCCATCAGTTGAAGGCGGTGCACGAGCAGCTGGCGGTCCTGTCCCAGGCGCCGGTCAGCAAGCCAAAGAAGAAGAAAGAGAAGAAAGACAAGGAGAAGAAGAAAGAGAAGGAGAAAGACAAGGGAAATAAAGGCAAGATGGAGGAAGAGAAGAAGCCAAAGGCTGCCGCCCAGCAGCCCAAACCGGCCAATCAGAAGAAGGCGCCAGCCAGAAAAGCCAACAGCACGGTGACGGCCACCAGGTACGACTCAGTGTTCAGCAAATCCACCTGAGAAAAGGGACAATGTAGTGACCGCAGTGACTGTGCTTCCAGGCAACCCAAGAAAGGCAGCAAGACGTCGGGCAGCGGCTCAGCCAACGGGGATGACGGCGAGGAGTCGTCGCTGCCGATGTCGTACGACGAGAAGCGGCAGCTGAGTCTGGACATCAACCGGCTGCCGGGAGAGAAGCTGGGCCGTGTCGTGCACATCATCCAGACCAGAGAGCCGTCGCTGAGGGACTCCAACCCCGACGAGATCGAGATCGACTTCGAGACGCTCAAACCCTCCACGCTCCGAGAGCTCGAGCGCTACGTCAAGTCCTGCCTGCAGAAGAAGCAGAGGAAGCTACTGCGTAAGTACCGCCTTAAAAGCACGGCCGTCGATGTCTGAGCGGTCCGATATGAGGGGGGGTGGGTTCATCGTGTGAGTTTTGGGCTTGGGCGACTGAGCCGTGTTGTCTAGGCAACAATCATCTTCATCCCCTCTGTCGCTGCCGTCGAGCGCGGACAGAAACGCTGTCACCTGGCCGGAGCTGTCTCATTGACTCGTCTTCCTTTATTTCTCTTTTCAGAGAAGGCAGCTGGAGGCGGGGCCTCAGGAGGCGGGGCTAGTCGTTTGAGTGGCAGCTCCTCTTCCTCCTCCGATGACAGCTCCTCGACAGGAACCTCCTCATCCTCCGACACAGACTGAACACACGTTCACACACACACGTGTTACTGAACACACACACACAAACACACACACACACACAGCTCCATCCTGAACAAACACAAAGACAGAGATACACACTCTGAACTTGTTACACACACGTTTAAACACACAGAGACTGGATGTAAATAGGCTGACCTGTTTGTTTTTTTAGCTCCTAGTGCTTTTGTTTTTTGTTTTATTTTTTCCGCTATTGGAGGACTGCAGACAGAAGAAAGTGATGGAGGAGGAAGGATGTGGGCGGAGTCAGGTAGAGCGATGGGCAGCCCGTCTGGGAGTCTTACTGATCTGTGGACAGAAATGCAACCGTCGAGACTTTCTTTCTTCGTCTTTTTCTTCTTCGTGGACGGCCAGCGGTGACCCCTGACCTCTGAATACATTCCACAAGTATCATTGGAGAGGAGGAGCAGGTGATCTCAGCAGGTTTGTGGATACTGAGACGACTGAACGCATCTCACGTTTCATTTGAAGGTGTCGGCAGCGCTGCAGCAGAGAGAAGACCTGACGATGTCAGCGTGTGACATCACAGAACAGTTTTACAGAAAACCGTTTTTTTTCTCTGAACCTGGCGGCAAGGCGTTGTTTAGCCCCTCCTTCTGATGTGCCGTCTGCTACTTTAAACTGGGATTGAGAAAACCAGCGAGGTGGGAAACAGACAGGAGTAAGACGGTGGGCGGGGTCAGCAGGAAAATACAGTTTAGCAGTTTAAAGGTACTTTTTGTAAAATCCAGTTTAAATGTTAAAATTAAAAGCTTTTCAAATTAAAAGTGTGTCACTGAGGTGAAAAAGGAAAAACTTTAGTGTAATACCAGTTTGTGCCACTAAATGAAACCAGCGTAAACTTTATTTAAAACGGGTATGAGCACGTTCCTGTGCCAGTGTGAAAACGAAGAGGACGAGGCCTGACCTCAGTCAGTGGTGACATGGTGCCCCCTGGTGGTGGGATGTTTAGTTACATTCTGCAGAAGGTTGTTACAAAAAGTATCTTTAATTCAAAACTTTAAACCATTTTTAGGTATTTATGACGGGTAACTGACGGCGCCAGGCTCCACCCACAGAAACCCTGATTTTGTTGATGGTGGTTGGTTCAGTTTGGCGTTAAACCCTTTAAAACACGTAACAGGAAACTGCGTGCCTGCAGATAGAACAGAGGGCGTGGCCATGCCACCTGCTCTGGATCTGATTCCTCATCAGGTAACGCTTTAAAAAGTGTCCAAGTGGACTCTTGACGAATCGTCTCAGTGGGAAATAAAGGTTTGGGTTTTTTTTAACCAGATTTTTTTGACTGATCGACCCTTTGGATCGAACCGGCTTCTGGATCTTTCAGCTCCACCTTAAAAACCTCTGAGACCAACCCTGCCCCCTGTTGGTCCTGCAACCCAACACACAACTTCCTGTCTGTCCCTGGGGTCATCGTGGCAGTGTGGGTGGGGTCACAGGATCCTGACCCCGCCCCCAGCACGGCTTTGTCAGCAGAGAGACGTTGATTTATTTTTTTTTAACACTACATTTCCTGTTTTTGATTTTCAGGTTGTGTGCTGAACTTGTTTGTGTCTTATAAGGTTCTCTATATAAAATGTCTTTCTATTGCTGTCCTGTTCAAGCGCCGCCCCCATTCTCACCCCGCCAAAAAAGAACCACTCATACTGTACCGCCTCCTCCTGTCAGGGTCCAAACTCGGAGCGCCTCGTTTCTTTTAAAGCTTTTTAGACAAATTATTTTAAGGTTTTAGAGCTCGCTGCCGCTCGAAGGACATCAGGACGCCAGAATCGATTTCTGAGGGAAATGCCACACCCACCGCAGTCATGACTCATTTTCACGATTTCAGAAAAAAAACGTCTGTCAAGCGCTCGGCGGATGTTTGTGGCTTACGTCGGGCATTGTGGCGTCAGATTTCTGATCACCTGACATCAGTGTCAGACGGATAGGCCTGTCGCCCTCTGACCTCTGATCTGTGGTTAGACCGCCGATGGTGTTGGGCTCTCTGGGACGCGGCCATAGTTGTTCTTAACCCTGGACGCCGTGCCGGTTCTTGGCAAAGGAAATATCGACAAACAGGAAGTTTGGTTTCTCTGAAAAATTCATCATGACGTTGACCGCCGCGTCCTCGGTGGCGTTCTGAATTTTGTAAAAGCTGCAGAGCGCAAACAAAGATGAATCATGAATATTAGACGTAGAGTTTTACTGAAACTGTTGAATCGACATGCCCAATGATATAAATGGTTTCCGATTGGCTGGAGCCAGGGGGGCGTGTTCAGTAAAATCTCACCTCCCCTTGCTCCTCTAATCCATGATTATTGGCGACCTCCAGCTGGAGATCAGTTTACCTGTGGTGCCCCTGGAGGTGACCTGGTAAGAAACCTGTAAATGACATGTGTTGGATCACACGACCTCCGGGTGGCACCACATCGTCATCTGTTGTCACGGATCTTTCCTTTAGCCTCCACGTTTTGTTTTGCGGGCGCATTACGACTTGACGGACCGGGCAAAGCGTTCGATCGGGACCCCCTGCGACAGACAGGCGAACAGCTCGTTGCCACAGTAACCCTCCTCTTTGTTTTTAGTTGATGGTTGAGCTTCGACGCTCATAGTTAATTTTGTATTTTAATAAGAAAAGGAAACAGTGGTTTTATGTATTGCATGCACTCCGGCCGTACGTTTTTCTCGCGTATGTTTGAGCGCTGTATAGTAGCTGTAAAGTAGCCGTCTGAGGTTAGAGCGAGCTCCACTCGTAGAGACGCAGAGGGGACGAAACAAGTGAATTATTTGATGTAATTACTGATATGGGATCCTTATTTTCTGAGTTCATTTGTTTTCATAAATAAACACATAAACTGAAAACAAGCGGCTCCGCTCTTTTGTCACCGAGCGCGCTCTAACGGAGGAAGTGAGAGAAGTCCTCGGGGGTGCTGCCACCTGCGGCGTGCTGTGACACTGGACGTCGTCCTGGACTGCACCGAGTGGGCGGGCCTGAGACGAGCCCGCTGCTCCCTCGTGACACGCCGGAGTCGACATGCAGCTAATTCTAAACTAATAAACAGTCACCACACACACAAGCCCCGCCCCACCCCACTCTGTAATCCTGGGGTGTCAAATATAAGGCTCGAGCGTCAGAATGGGAAAATGAAGGGAGGATCAAATTCTGGACTTTTAATGAGTTTCATTTCCTGCTGCTTCAAACCACACCAAAGTCCTTATGTGAAAGAAAAGGTTTTGAGTTACAGCAGATGTTTGATCATCACAGTCTGAACACATTTATTAGCTCAGAATCTTTGATTTACTGTAGTAACATTTCTTCATCGTGCAGGAAAACGGATGTGCTGGTGGAACTGTGCTTGGCGTTGTTTGCATATCAGTTTCGCAGGCCTGACATTAGGGGGCGCTCTCAGTCTTCAGAGTAAGAATGACAGAGCTAACACAAGATAACATTTTATTCGTCGTTTCCATAAATCAGTAACACGTCTGAAGACTCGTTACCTTCAATTTCTCAGTGACGATGATTTTACCCAGAAAGCACCAGTGTGCTGTAACTGCGTGCTGATTGGTCACTTAAGGGTTTCAAACAGGACAATGTCATTTGGTGGCATGCTGGATGAAGGTGATGGTTTCAGTGTGGTGCTGCTGGCTTCATTCCCCAAATCAAAATGGAGGACACTAGGGTTAGGGATACTGACACAGGACGCCCCCTGTAGGGCAGGAAGTCCATTAAACTGGTCATCAGAGCTGACGCTGGAGCTCGCTAAGCTGACAATACTGTTCGTTTTTTTCCTGTCTGCAGTCTGTGGGTGAGGGAGGGGCGGGGGCGTGGATCTTAATGCTTCTCTCTGATTGGACAGTTCTCTAAATTAAAAACAAACTGTTAGCGACCAAACTGAACTGCTCCCGTTTGCGTCACATGATGCTGCAGATCCGGGACCGCCCCTCGTCCGCACCCCTCCTGTCTCGGACCAGGACTGCCTGGTTGCCATAGTTACTGTACCAGGCCGATTGGCTGCGGCTCAGGTAGGTGGAGGGCGGTGCTGCTTCCAGCTGCTGCTGCTGCCAGATGAGCAGTGACGTGTCGCGATACCGCAGCCGCCCGAAGACCTCGGACAGCGCCTTCTCTGCCAGGGGGGGCCGAGCGGGACAGCGAGGAGCCCGTCCCTCTACGACAGCTGGATCAGACATGTCTGACATGGCGTCGGCGCTCCAAGGACCAGTGCGACTCGGTCCAGATTGGACCGTCTCAGGACAAAGTCTGACCCCGTCTTAACCTCACATCTGAAGAAGAGCACAGGTGAGCCGTTAGAGTTCAGAGTTCTGACCCCGCCCTCAAATACTCATACAGGTGTTAGATCTCATCACCAGCTTCCAGTTTGCATGCAGGAGACAGACACTAGCTCTGCTTTTAAGATTCAAACTTTCCTTTTTGCTAAAGCATATAGTTAGGGCTGGACCAGGTGACCCTGAATCCTCCCTTAGTTATGCTGCAATAGGTGTAGGCTGCTGGGGGATTCCCATGATGCACTGGGTGTTTCTTCTTCACTCTATGTGTTAATAGACCTCTCTGCATTGAATCATATCTGTTATTAATCTCTGTCTCTCTTCCACAGCATGTCTTTATCCTGTCTTCCTTCTCTCACCCCAACCAATCACAGCAGATGGCCCCGCCCCTCCCTGAGCCTGGTTCTGCCATTGGTTACTTCCTGTTAAAAGGGAGTTTTTCCTTCCCACTGTCGCCAAAGTGCTTACTCATAGGGAGTTGTCTGATCTTTGGGGTTTTCTCAGTATTGCTGTATGCTCTTTACCTTACAGTAGAAAGCACTTTGAGGTGACAGTTGCTGTGGCGCTAATAATATAAATAATTGAATTAAACTGACACTGTGAAGAACCTGAAACCTCGGAGGTCTTCACAGGTGACCCTCACCTCATACTCTGAAGAAAGGTGAACAGCTTGCTCTTTAATTTAAAACCAAATTCTGATTGGCTGGGAGTGCTGGGGTCATCGCTGATGGTGAATCAGACTCTATCAACATCCTCCTCTGTCACACCAACCCTCTGTATGTCCTCATTCACTACATCCACGAGTCTCTCTGCTCAATGTGAATAAAGTTATTTTGAACGGTAATTACGGCTGTGCTAAATTCACCGGGTTTACCTCCATCAGCTTGGCCGCCCTCTTGCTGTCGTCCCCACCGGCTGCAGCGCCTCATCCCGGGCTGAGCTCCGCTGGCCGAACGGCTAACAGCTCCTGCTCAGACTGCTGAAGCCGCAGCCTCCGGCTAATCCCGCTGCTAGTTCTTAGCCTCAGTTAGCTCCTCAGAGATCAGGTCACAACACGAGCTCCCCGCGACGATGACGTCAATACACGCCGAAGCTGAAAACGTCAGAATATAAGCTGTGACGTTTCACCGTGTTTCAGCCCTGCTGACGTTAGCATGGTTAGCCTTTAGCCGCAGAGCGTCTGGAGCTTCCGTTGAAACCAATAGCAACGGTGCGTCTGCAGTCTGGTCCGGGCAGCAACAAAGCGCGCGGTCACAGAGGTTCCACTCCTGACGTTACCGACAGTAAATGCGCAAACACGAGTCACCTTTCCTGTCAGCTGATTGGACACCTGTCCCCAGGTGCTCACAGTCCTTTAATTAGCAACATGACAGTTAGGTTCACGAGGCCTCCGCTGCTCTGACACCTGCCGGGACAAAGATCCCACCTGAAACCAGCTCAGCTGTTCAACTTTTACAGCAAACTCAGAAAAGTGTCAGACAAGATTCCCGTCATTTATCTCGCAGCTGGGAAAGTCCCTGTATCCAGCGGCTGAGACAGGTGAGACAGAATTCACCTGTCGAGAAACTTCAAACAAGCTAACAAAATTAAAAACACATTAAGGAACAGAATAACTGGATTGAAAAGAGTTTAATCCTCCATCTGCAGTTTTCTATGTGGCCAAATGGAGGCTGCTATGGCAGCTGTTTTAGTCCTTGCTGCAAAGAGCCAATCAAACTACACAGAGCATCAGCTGCCTAGGCCGCATCCTTCGGAGGACCCGGCCTTCGTGGTCTATGTGGCCCGGGTCCTCCGAAGACCGAGAAGGCCGGAAGTGAGCGGTTGTGAAATTGGACGGTCTAGCCTTCAGATTTGTGTCACCGCTGTGTCGGTGGAGTTTAATAAACTCGGCCGTCTGCTCCTTGCTATCTAAAATATAACAGGACACTGATGTAGACTCTCGACCATCTCACACACTTCTTTTCTTTTCTTTTTTAAACAATGATTTATTGATTTTTTTGGGAACAATACAAACAGCAACAAATCAGCAGAGACAAATACAAATAAGAATAAGGGAAGAACAAAACAAATACAGATGCACGAGTTACAGATGTACATGTCTGGGTCAAAATATGAACAGTGTTTTACATTTGAAGTCAAGGGAAAGAGAAAAGGAAAAAAGGGAATACAGACATTAATTATTGTGTTTAAAAACAAAATGTGATCCCCTTTATGTAATAGCACAGCAAGGTCACGAGGTAGGTGATCAAGCAAAGGCCGCCATATCCTACAGAAGGCATCACAATTGCCCTTTATGATGGCACTAAGGCGCCCCCATTGGCAGCACCTTGAACATTTCCCTGTACCATTGTGTAACAGTGGGGGGCTGTCTCTGATCCACTGAAACAGTACACATCGCCTCACTAAATGTAAAAGTTTACCTAACAAAAGCATCTGTACAGAAGACAGAGAGAGCCCTTCTATAGACAGACCCAGAACGAACAGCACAGGGTTCAGTGGGATCCTCTGCTGAAAGACTGAGCGAAGCTCTGTAGCAATATTTTTCCAAAATCTAGTAATTAAAGGACATTGCCATATGCAATGGTAGTAGGTCCCCACATCCGTATTGCACTTTACACAAAGAGGAGAAATCTGAGGATGAATTTTATTTAGAAACTCTGGCGTACGCTGCAGTCTGTGTACGATTCTGTAACGGCTTTCCTGGAGTCGGTTACAGGAAAACAATTTCTTGGCAGATCTAAAAGTTTGGGACCATCCTTCTGCACTAAGCTGAACTTCGAGGTCGGTTTCCCACCGAACCCTGGCCTTATCAGTGGTTACAACATTCAAAGACAGTCATTTCCCATAAAGAGAGAGAAATTTCTTTTTAGTGATTATTTCCTCCTTAAATTTAAGAAGAAAGCCTTCAATAGGATTCAAAACAGGTTGATTGGCTGGAAATTTGAGGGAATTTACAAAATGCCTTACCTGCAGGAACCCAAAGAAGTGTTTCTGTGGTAAATTATATTTAATCTGAATTTGATTAAAGGCCGTAAAACTACCCCTTTCAAACAGATCGCAAATAAATCTTATATTTTTAGAACGCCAATCATCAAATATACTAATGCCAATACCTTTAAGCTTTATTCCTAATTAGAGGCTGCAGTGCACTAGAGAAACCTCTTCTTCCGACGTGGGCAGCAATATTATGCCAAACCTTAAGTGCAGACATCAAAATGAAATGATTTCTGACACCAAGAGGAAGGTCAGCCAGATCAATAGATAAAAGACTAAGAGGCGAAAGAGGGTCACAGCACCAAGTATCTACTGGTGGCTCGCCTGGGTATAGAAAGGATTGTAACCACCCTGAGATTATTTGTGCGTGGCAAGCCCAGTAATAATATAAAAGGTTAGGAAGTGCCTGCCCCCCCTCATCTGTAGGTAGTTGTAAAATCTGTATCTTTAGTCTAGATTTCTTCCCATGCCATATACATTTAGAAAGATATCCCTCAATCTCTGAGAATGTTTTTCTGTTGATCCTGAGAGGCAACATTTGTATGGGACATAATATTCTGGGTAAAACATTCATTTTGATTAAACTTATTCTACCCATCCAAGATGGGGGGGGGGGGGGGGAGTCAAACCACCTTCTGAGGTCATTCTTGATTGAGGCCACAATTGGTTTAAAGTTCAACTTGTACAACTCTGTTGTGTCTGCGGACACTCTGATACCTAAATATGTAAAACCTGTGGTCGACCACCTGAAAGGAAAATTAGGAGCAGTGTCCCACCTCCCCCCATCACCCAGTGGCAAAGCTTCAGATTTATCATAATTTATTTTATACCCTGAAAAAAGGCCAAATTGATTAATGATATGTGTCAGTGCAGGAATAGATGTTTCTGGCTTAGTGACAAAGAGCAACACGTCATCCGCGTAAAGGGAAATTCTGTATTCAGTGTTCAACAAGGTCACCCACAGATCTCAGGGTCAGTTCTTACAGCCTCTGCCAGTGGCTCCAATGCAAGTGCAAACAGTAGGGGAGAAAGGGGGCGTCCCTGACGCGTTCCTCTACCCAGTGGGAAACATCTGAGACCGAGCCGTTAACCAATACCCTTGCAGTGGGGGCCCCATACAACAGTTTGACCCACTTGACAAATTCAGATCCCAAACCGAATCTGTCCAAAACATCAAACAGATACTCCCACTCCACCCGATCAAACGCTTTCTCAGCATCCAATGAAATTGCAAGAGCCCTATAATTGGTGTTCTGAGAAAACTGCACAACATTTATGAGTCGGCGTACATTGGAGCGGGAGCATCTATTCCTGACAAAACCCGTTTGGTCAGGCTTTATCAGAACTGGCAGAACCTCCTCCAATCGTCTAGATAAAACTTTGGACAGAATCTTGCACCGAGTAAACTTACAGGTCTGTAAGATGTACACCGATCTGCAGGTTTATCCTTCTTTAAGATCAGGGATATGTGGGCAAGGTTTAAGGTGGGTGGAAGTGTGCCCCTCTCAAGGGATTCTACATACATGTTTAATAAAGGACCCACCATGTGTTTGGCCATGTTTTTGTAAAACTCTGGCCCAAACCCATCAGGGCCTGGAGCTCTTCCACTCTGTAAGGCAAGGGCGTAGATTTGGCATGGACAGAAGGGACATGTCCCCACCAATAATTTGATCTCTTCGAGTAAAGAAAAACAAACCCAATAGAAAGAAAAATAACGATCTGTCAACATCTCATTTACCCAGCGGTGCAGAAAGAGTTAAATTACGTTCTCTACTGGAGTCTTACCTCATGTGACAAATATGGCCAATGTGATTGGCTGTGCCTTTCAGGGAGCTCTGTTTAGTTTTAGCAGCGGCAAGCCTGCGCTGCGAGGACCTGCAAGGAGGAGGATGGCAGCAAAAAGAAAGAACCTGGATATAAGAAAGTATTTTTCAAAGAAACCTGTAAGTCACTTAAAGCCAAGTAAACTCATAAAATGTGTTCGTCATAATAACGTTACAGGCTATGCTAGGCTTTGGCACACATCAGTCTAAAATTGTATGTAACCATGAATAACGTGTTTTGGAAACTAACTGCACAACAGGCAGCACTGTTAGTTCTCTCAGTCTCAGAGCAGCATTTCTAATTTTGATTGAAACTGTCAGAGAAAACAGAGCCTCGAGCAAGCCAGGATATTAGTTTACAGAGGCTGTTAAAATTATATGTCTAACATTAAAATGTTGGTGACACAATAATTTCATCTTAATGGCACTGACATATTCATATTTGAGACAATATATCATGAGGTAGTCATGATTTTGCAAATATTCCACCTTGTAGTGCAGTTTGCACAAATTGTTTTAAAAATGCACTCACCCTACAAACATTACTGATGAGTCAAGATCTGCACAAAGTGACAGAAACACTGAAGCAGCTCCACATTTTATTCTTATTGTCATGTATGTCCTATTTGTCAGGTGACAGAAGAACCAACACAAAGCTCAGAGAGTGATGGTGACACAAGATCACAGGTGAAATTGGATAATGACTTGATGGTTCATGACTGTATTTGAAGCACATGTGTGACTGCATGTATTTGGATTGTCTCACTGTTATTTATCAGGTGACAGAGGCAGCTCTGCCATGTTGTAGCTCGGACAGAGGTGAAGAGGCGAGGTCACAGGTGACTGACTGATGATTTGGTGCTATAGATTAACGAGAGGAGAAGGTATGTGTTTGGCTCCTTCACATAGTGGACATTGAGTTGTTGTGTGGGGCACCAGTAGTGTATGTCTGTTGCTGTAACAGTAGTTCATGTTTAGAATAAAAAATCCCAGCTCACTGATTTGATCGGGGCAACAGTGCCTAAAATGTTGCATCATTTTGCTGAGAGATCTTTTACTTTGTGTTAATCTTAGATGAGTAGTTTTATGGACAAAAAACAACCAGGTCATTCAGTGTTCCCTTAGTGCTAATGTATCAGAGATGTTGGTGTACTATAACTGGAGTCAGTGTTGGGAAGGTTACTTTTAAAATGTATTCCATTACAGAATACAGATTACATGCCCCAAAATGTATTCTGTAACGTATTCCATTACGTTACTCAATGAGGGTAACGTATTCTGAATACTTTGGATTACTTAATATATTATCATGCTGTTTACAACTACGTGAATGTACTATTGCTGTGATTTATTACTGTTATTGAAGGTCTGCGGGTCCGAACCGTAGTAAAGGGACCTCTGGCTAATACGTCGGGTTCGTGTCGGGCTCGTAGCTGAAAACTAGCTTTACTTTGTTGTCTGGGTCAACTTTGCTAGCGAGAGACAGAGAGAGGCGTTGAAAGGCTGCTCCAACGGAACTTATTGTTTCGGAGGAAAACACGAACACAGTGTACAGTTGAGTCTTAATAGCTTACTTACAGCTGGGCTCGTCAGGCACTCTTCTTGGCTGCAGTGGTTATTATTATATTTACATGCTTCCAGCTCCCGTTTCTGCTCGGTGACAGCTCGTACTTTTCCTTTCTCTCCCTCCCTCGCTCACAGACACATAACGTGTATGGCAGTCCATTCTCCCTGCAGCACGGACTACACTGCCCATCAGGCTACATTCTTTAGGGCCATGCCTGTAGCATTCTGCCTTTTAGCTTAGCACAACAACAACAACAAAAAGGCGCTCTCTCACCCAGGAAACACGCAGAGGGAGAGCGTCACCCTGTAACCATGGCAACCATAACGCTGCCGCCTGGAACAACAGAGCGTAGCTGTCAAACAAACCCAAACAGTCCTGACCCGCAACAATATGAAACAGGAAAGTAACGCAGTGTAATCCATTTATTTCAGCAAAGTAACTGTATTCTAAATACCACCTTTTTAAACGGTAACTGTAACGGAATACAGTTACTCATATTTTGTATTTTAAATACGTAACGGCGGTACATGTATTCCGTTACTCCCCAACACTGACTGGAGTAATGTTGTTAAGTCCTTAAAGTCATATTCTTCTATTGTCATTGTAAGTGTCACAGAAGTGGCTTATGTATAAAGAACTTTGATAGTTCCAGCAGTTAAAATGTTCTTGCTTGTATATTTCTGTGGACAATATTGTAAAGGTGCGTTTATCTTGTATAGGAGACATGTTTATCTTGTCACAAGGAACAAGTTTTTGTTACACCGCTATTATCGCGAGGTTTGGGCGCGATAATATAGGCTGTGAGCCCACGTTTAATAATCACGCTAAGGAGTTCAGCGAGCCATCTGCAAAGGCCTGGTTAGTCTACCAGCTGTACAAGAATGCACAGGACTGTAAAGTTATTGTTCTAGGACCTCCGAAGTGGCAGGCGGCCACGAGTTTTCACGGCGTTCAATAAATGCAGCAAAGCGCCCGTCTTGAAGAAGCCGTGATGGTGTCGTCATTTCGGAGTTACAGTCATGACTGTATTTGAAGCTATTTTTATTTTTGTATGATACCTGATTTATATGGAATATGGCTGAAGTAAACTAAAGTCTAAAATACTTCGTCATTTGTTTAATAGTAATTTAACATTATATAATTCACATATAAAACTATGAATTGTAGTTTTAAATGGTTTAAAAGCATGTAGAATAGCATATGTAGGCAAGTATATTTCTCCTTTTATCAAGAAGCAAAGACAAAAAGGAAAAAAGAAAGAAAGCGGGCAGGGTTCGGTGGTTGAATCATCCGTCCCCACCAACGCCAAAACCAGATCTACGCCCTTGCTGTAAGGATTTGATTGCATGTAAGATCTCCTGCGCCCTAATGGAACTGCAAAGATCTAATCGACTTTCCTCTGATAGTATAGGGAGATTAACATTATCAACAAACAATCTCCTAGCGTCTACAGTATTTTGACATTCAGGGGAATAGAAGTCCTGATAGAACTCTTTCATTATTTTGCTGGTAAGTTTAGCCTTGAATTGTAAAACACCTTTCTTATCTTTTAGAGAGGGTATTGCATAAGAGCCCTTTTTCCCTGGGCAAGCCGGGCAAGTAAGCGTCCAGGTTTGTTGCCCAATTCAAATAATCTATGCTTTGCATAGAATATTGCAGTTTCTGCTTTCTGAGTTAGTAGCTGGTCCAGGGCTGATCTGGCTGCATCCAGTTTTTTAAGCACAGGATTTCTTAAACTCCCTCTCCAAGTTATAATGTCGTGTTCAAGTACTAACTGTTTGGCTAGAGTAGAAGCACTAACCTCCGGTAAGTCATTTATAGAAAGAAAAAGTTCCCACTGATCTTCTAAATATTTGACAAATTCAGGGTCACTAAGGAGAGCTGGGTTTAGCCAGCAGTGTCCAGACAAGGGATCATAATAAGGTGGTAATAACTCCATTGAGACTGATGAGTGGTCTGAGAGAGCGCATGTGCTGATCAGACAACCCCGAGTTGTGTCAAGCACAGATCTAGAAACAAACATGTAATCAATTCTGGAAAAAGAAAAATGGGGGCGTGAGAAAAATGTCTTTCACATGTGGATTACAAACTCTGCAGGCATCAAAAAGACCGAGATCTCAACAGAAGTCCATTGTAGCCTTTGCCATGTTTGAAGGTGGTTGAGATTTTGGTGGATTATAATCAGTTTCAGGACTCAAACCGCAGTTAAAATCCCCACCAATTATTACGTGATTCGGACACACAGAGGAGATTTTTGCCAGGAGGTTTGAATAAAACAATCTATCAAAAGTATTTGGTGCATAAACACTTCCTAATACAATTTGTTCCCCATATAAAAGCCCAGTAATCAGAATAAATCGTCCGTCTGTATCCCTTACAATAGCATTTAGAGTGAACGGTAGATTTTTATGGATCAATATTGCAACGCCTCTACTTAATCAGTTTTCTGTTTGACATTTAATCAGCTGTGTGAAAACCAAGGAGGAACCCACCCGGGGGATTAATAAAGTTTTATCTAATCTAATAACTTTAATCTCAGCCAATCCGATTTACTCACGAACAAATAAAACACTGAAAAAAGCCAAACAATAACATTTTTAGGTTGTCTAAGTGACTTATATATTACGTTTAACCTGAGTAGTGAAAGTCCGCGGTGATCTGAAAATGATGTGCCGGGAGTTGTGCCGTTCTCGGCGGCTTCAGTGACCCTCGAGCTCCCGGTCAGCTATCGAGCTGGTGGGTAACAGACGTCTCCGAAAACGTCGAAGCACTTTTGCAAATATGTGATGTCTTGATAAACCGAGCAGATATTTGAAGTTTACACAGCTACAGTCTCGCCTGAAAATATGTTAAAAGTTTATTTTGTGACCCAGAAATTAAAACTTAGTAGCACCTGCCATTGTTGAAAACTGGAATTGCCTGGGCCGCGCTATGAATTCTGGGATATGGTAGGCCACGAAGGACACACCCGACCCATCCTTCAAATCTGGGAAAAAGGAGGACGCATTTGTCGGCTGCATTCGGAGGAGTCTATGAATTGGGACAGCCTTCGTCGCGTCGCTGTGACGTAATCAGTCTATAAATGCGTCCTCAGGAGGATGCAGCCGACGTTTTGGGACACAGCTACAGCCTCATGTCTATTTACTTTTGACCTTTGACCTGCCACCCCCCATTATGATTCAAGTGTCCACATACTTTTGGTGAGACGCAGTAAAATAGACAGAGTGTCCCTTTAACACCCCCCCCCCCCCCCCCCCCCCCCCCCCACACACACACACAATAACAGCTGAGAGCAGAAGAAGAAGGCCAGCAGGTCTATTAATAGCAGATCCCACAGAGTCAGACCCGGCCCAGCACGTCCTCCACCGCTGCACCACCACCATGCCCAGCAGCCAGGCCCAATTCCGGGCCAGAGACCGCAACAATGTCTTGAACCGGCCCGAGTTTCTGTCCCTGAACCAGCCATCCCGCCGGGAACAGGCGGTGGGGGAGGGACGCGGGGGCGGAGGTCCGAGGAGACCTGCGTTCAGACAGCAGAGTCAGCAGGACAGCACAGGGGGGAGGTAAGACAAACAGGCTCCACCCACAGACTCGGGACCTGGACCGAGACCAGAGTTTCATTTAGGTGCTCAAACTTTTTCTGTGACCTGATCCTGGATCATCTTCAGTTAAATTCAATAATACAAAATCAGAATGTGACCTTTAAACGTAACGGCGCTTTAATAAAACCTTCTGAAACCCGACGCCTGAGAAGAGCCCGAGTTATTTTTAAGGAGTTCAGAGCTCAGTCTGTGACCTCCTCCTCAGACTGTGGGAGCTCCTCTCCCTCAGCATTAACATGCAGAGAGGAAGCTGCCTGAGAATCAGATTTTAGGTGGTGATCTCAGTGTTCGCTGATGCTCCTTCACTGGGCCAGTCTGAGCACCTGTAAACAAAAGCATGATGGGAAGTGTAGTTGTGTTCATGCAACAGTCTGTTTACCCACATAAAATGTGGGTTTTTCTAATGGAGTCTGGTCTTGTCCTCAGGGGGGCCAGAGAGTCCTCCGAGAGCGGTCCAACTGCTGACAGCGGCGGTGCGAAGGATGCCTCCCGCTGGCCGGAGCAGGACTGCATGCAGCTTAACCCGTCCTTCAAAGGTATCGCCATCAGCTCTCTGCTCGCCATTGACATCAGTCTGTCGAAGCGTCTAGGGGTCTGCGTGGGAGCCCGTGGCTCCGGGGCCCCGCTGCGCCCCATGATCACCTTGCTGGCCCTCACAGGCCACGCCCTCCCCTGGATCTGCGGCACCCTAATCTGCCTGTGGAGGAGCAGCACGCTGGCTGGACAGGAAGTGCTTGTCAACCTGTTGCTGGGTCAGACACCTGTCTGTCTCTCTGCTGTCTCACCTGTCTCTCACCTGTCTGTCTCTCTGCTGTCTCACCTGTCTGTCTCTCTGCTGTCTCACCTGTCTCTCACCTGTCTGTCTCTCTGCTGTCTCTCACCTCTCTTACCTGTCTGTCTCTCTGTTGTCTCACCTGTCTCTTACTTGCCTGTCAGTTTCTCTGCAGCCTGATCTGTCTCTCACCTGTCTGTCTCTCTGCTGTCTCACCTGTCTCTCACCTGTCTGTCTCTCTGCTGTCTCTCCTGTCTCTCACCTGTCTGTCTCTCACCTGTCTCACCTGTCTCTCACCTGTCTGTCTCTCTGCTGTCTCACCTGTCTCTCACCTCTCTTACCTGTCTGTCTCTCTGTTGTCTCACCTGTCTCTTACTTGCCTGTCAGTTTCTCTGCAGCCTGATCTGTCTCTCACCTGTCTGTCTCTCTGCTGTCTCACCTGTCTCTCACCTGTCTGTCTCTCTGCTGTCTCTCCTGTCTCTCACCTGTCTGTCTCTCACCTGTCTCACCTGTCTCTCACCTGTCTGTCTCTCTGCTGTCTCACCTGTCTCTCACCTCTCTTACCTGTCTGTCTCTCTGTTGTCTCACCTGTCTCTTACTTGCCTGTCAGTTTCTCTGCAGCCTGATCTGTCTCTCACCTGTCTGTCTCTCTGCTGTCTTACCTGTCTCTCACCTGTCTGTCTCTCTGCTGTCTCACCTGTCTCTCACCTTTCTTTCTCTCTGCTGTCTCACCTGTCTGTCTCTCTGCTGTCTCACCTGTCTCTCACCTGTCTGTCTCTCTGCTGTCTCACCTGTCTCTTACCTGTCTGTCTCTCTGCTGTCTTACCTGTCTCTCACCTGTCTGTCTCTCTGCTGTCTTACCTGTCTCTCACCTGTCTCTCACTTGTGTGTCTCTCACCTGTGTGTCTCTCACCTGTCTGTCTCTCTGCTGTCTCACCTGTCTCTCACCTGTCTCTTACCTGTCTCTCTGCTGTCTCACCTGTCTCTTAGTTGCCTGTCAGTTTCTCTGCAGCCTGATCTGTCTCTCACCTGTCTGTCTCTCTGCTGTCTTACCTGTCTCTCACCTCTCTCACCTGTCTCTCTCACCTGTCTCTCTCACCTGTCTGTCTCTCTGCTCTCTCACCTGTCTCTCACCTCTCTCACCTGTCTCTCTCACCTGTCTCTCTCACCTGTCTGTCTCTCTGCTCTCTCACCTGTCTCTCACCTGTCTGTCTCTCACCTGTCTGTCTCTCACCTCTCTCACCTGTCTCTCACCTGTCTGTCTCTCTGCCGTCTCACCTGTCTCTCACCTTTCTTTCTCTCTGCTCTCTCACCTGTCTGTCTCTCTGCTCTCTCACCTGTCTCTCACCTGTCTGTCTCTCACCTCTCTCACCTGTCTGTCTCTCTGTTGTCTCACCTGTCTCTTACCTGTCTGTCTCTCACCTCTCTCACCTGTCTCTCACCTGTCTGTCTCTCTGCTCTCTCACCTGCCTGTCTCTCTGCTCTCTCACCTGTCTGTCTCTCACCTCTCTCACCTGTCTCTCACCTGCCTGTCTCTCTGCTGTCTCACCTGCCTGTCTCTCTGCTCTCTCACCTGTCTGTCTCTCACCTCTCTCACCTGTCTCTCACCTGCCTGTCTCTCTGCTGTCTCACCTGTCTCCCACCTGTCTGTCTCTCTGCTCTCTCACCTGTCTCTCACCTATCTCTCTGCTGTCTTACCTGTCTCTCACCTGTCTCTCTGCTGTCTCACCTGTCTGTCTCTCTGCCGTCTCACCTGTCTCCCACCTGTCTGTCTCTCTGCTCTCTCACCTGTCTCTCTATCTCTCTGCTCTCTCACCTGTCTCTCACCTATCTCTCTGCTGTCTTACCTGTCTCTCACCTATCTCTCTGCTGTCTCACCTGTCTCTTACCTATCTCTCTGCTGTCTCACCTGTCTGTCTCTCTGCCGTCTCACCTGTCTCCCACCTGTCTGTCTCTCTGCTCTCTCACCTGTCTCTCACCTATCTCTCTGCTCTCTCACCTGTCTCTCACCTATCTCTCTGCTGTCTTACCTGTCTCTCACCTATCTCTCTGCTGTCTTACCTGTCTCTCACCTCTCTCGTCTGTCTCTCACCTGTCTGTTTCTCACCTCTCTCGTCTGTCTCTCACCTGTCTGTGTCTCACCTCTCTCGTCTGTCTCTCACCTGTCTGTCTCTCACCTCTCTCGTCTGTCTCTCACCTGTCTGTCTCTCTCCTCTCTCGTCTGTCTCTCACCTGTCTGTCTCTCTCCTCTCTCGTCTGTCTCTCACCTGTCTATCTCTCTGCTGTCTCACCTGCCTGTCTCTCTGCTCTCTCACCTGTCTGTCTCTCACCTCTCTCACCTGTCTGTCTCTCTCCTCTCTCGTCTGTCTCTCACCTGCCTGTCTCTCTGCTGTCTCACCTGCCTGTCTCTCTGCTCTCTCACCTGTCTGTCTCTCACCTGTCTCTCACCTGCCTGTCTCTCTGCTGTCTCACCTGTCTCCCACCTGTCTGTCTCTCTGCTCTCTCACCTGTCTCTCACCTATCTCTCTGCTCTCTCACCTGTCTCTCACCTATCTCTCTGCTGTCTTACCTGTCTCTCACCTATCTCTCTGCTCTCTTACCTGTCTCTCACCTCTCTCTGCTGTCTCACCTGTCTGTTTCTCACCTCGCTCGTCTGTCTCTCACCTGTCTGTGTCTCACCTCTCTCGTCTGTCTCTCACCTGTCTGTGTCTCACCTCTCTCGTCTGTCTCTCACCTGTCTGTCTCTCACCTCTCTCGTCTGTCTCTCACCTGTCTGTCTCTCTCCTCTCTCGTCTGTCTCTCACCTGTCTGTCTCTCTCCTCTCTCGTCTGTCTCTCACCTGTCTATCTGCAGCGCTGATACTAGATCTGATGACAGTTGCTGGGATGCAGAAGTTGGTCAAACGTCGGGGACCGTGGGATTTCCCGCCAAGCTTTTTTGACTACATTGCCATGGATATGTACTCGTTCCCAGCAGCCCACGCCAGTCGGGCCGTCATGGTGTCCAAGTTTCTGCTGAACCACCTGGTGCTGGCGGTGAGTGGCTTGCTGCTTCACAGGTAACAAAGAATGAAACAGTTTACAAACCTGATCCAGGTGTGTCCGCCTCCTGTCCTCCAGGTGCCTCTGAGGATCCTACTCTGCCTGTGGGCCTTTCTGGTGGGCGTGTCTCGGGTGTTGCTGGGGAAACACCACCTGTCAGACGTAGGTTGCGGCTTTGCACTTGGCTTCCTGCACTTCAGCCTGGTGGAGTCGGTGTGGCTGGACTCGGCCACCTGCCAGACGCTCATCTCCATCGGCACGCTGGGCTGGACTCTGGTCTGACCTGGTCCAGACTGGTTCTGCTGCAGACTCGGGTCCAGCTTCGCTGGGTTTTTCTGCCCTCCATCAGCTCAGTGCTGCTGACAGGAGACAGGGGCCACGTGATCCCAACTGTGGAGGACCTGAGGAGGGCTCGTAGGAATGTTTGAGTCACAGGTACTGAAACAGGAAGTGTCTGCAGTCCCACGTCCTGTGGGGTTTTCTTTCTTGCCACCATCTCAGATTCTTCAGTAAAATTTTGTTGAAGTTTTTTTCATGTCAGAAACTGAGTTTGGACTTTCATTCTGCTAATGTCGAATTTTATTTGAAGAACGTTTATTTGAAGCTTCATAGTTTTTGCATTGTTCACTGAGAACAGAGTTCACAACAAAAGCTGAAGGTTGTTCCTCAGAGCTAAAGCTCAGGTGTTATACTGGCGCTACAGATTCTGTTTTCGGGGAAGTTTTCCCAAAATGATTGTGTTGACTGTCTCATCAAATCTCAGAAACTTCCGAACAGGTGCTGATTATGTAACTGAAAGTGTGACGATGCCAGATTGTATAAGAAATGCTGACTCGTGAAGTGAAAACAAACCTCTCAGGTTCAGACTCCTTCAAACTCTTTTCTTTTCCTGATGAGTCAGCATGGCGAATACCTACAGAGGCATTCACAGAAATACGCCGCAACTGTTAGGCTGCCATCGTGTCCCAGAACAAGCAGCTAATGAGGGCAATATTTATCAAAGGCGTGAACTTTGACCTTAACCCCTAACAGCATCCACGTCTCTGTTTGCACCGCTGTGGTTAGCAGGTTTACAATTTGTTTTCAAAATCTCCACAAGAACAGGCCTGCCAGAGTCTTCCAGAAATGGTCCAATCAGAAGAACCTTAAAGGGGAGGAGCTAAATCAGCTTATTTAGGACAAGGGATGAAGGGAGGGGCTGCACCATGCCTAGTGTGAACTGTGACTCATGCAAAGCTGCTTTACTAGACTTCAAGAATAGATTTAAAGAATGGAAGTGAGCCCAACATCGCCTCCTCAGACAAACTTTTTATTAAAACAAAAAATTGTCCAAGTTTTTCTTCTGATCTAAACGCTGGAGCACCGTCTTTATGCAGATTATACCCTGATCTGTATCGCTCTGTTTCTCTGTGTAAAACATCCCGGATTTTAAACTTGAGCTTTCCCTTTTCCTTTTGTTAGTGTCCGTCAAACAGTATTTCAGCGAAAAACATTATATTTAACTCTTCAAAGCTCAAATACAGAGAGTTCATGATTCTAGATGAAAATGAAGGAATGAGAATTCACCATGTTTCGTCTGAAGGTTTCTGTAGTTTTTCTGCCGCTACATCGGCTAGTTTGTCCTGAGAACTGAAGCTGAGATGATGAAACATGTCAGAGTTTAAACTATGCATCTGTTCAGAGTTGCTAAATAAAACCTGTTTGTTGCCTGAACTGTGGTGGGAGTGGTTCATGTGCAGGTGTAGGTGAGGGTCATGACCCCCACCTACACCTGCATCGTTTACAGAAACTTGTTTGAAGCCTTTGGTCAGAGAAGGCCAGATGTTTTCAGCTCAGACTGACTGTGATTCTGTCACACATTGTGTTTTAGGACAAAAAGTAGTACTGTTGGTGTTTTTATGAGTAATACTGGTTTGTTAATGGACAAAGCAAAAAATATATATAAACCTGTAAAACATTAAAACATGATTTTGTTTGAATGATTCTATCAATAATAATAATAATAATAATAATAATAATAATCTTAAACAATAAAAGCCTTTAGGGAACAAAGTGACTTACTACTGAACAACAGGAGGACTTTTATTATGAAAGGGAGGGGAGAGGAAGTGAAGATTGTGCCTCAGAAATGGAAAAAATCCATGATGAAGAGTCAAAGACAAACACAGCCTGGAGCTTTTCACCAAAATAATTGACAACCTGAAGTGATTTCAAAATAAAAGTCTCTTCATCTTCATTCTTTGGGATCAAAGAGTTGCTGAACTGGCCCTTTAACTGAACTGGTTTCCAGTCTGGACCTGGTTTAGTTCTATCCGTGTGTCTTCCAGGTGAATTAAACCAGTCAGGGTCAGGCTGTGGACCGCGCCGAACACAGTTTGATGGTCTTGTGGTTTTCCAGCGTGGCGGACGTGATGATGTTTTCTGTCGGATGACAGGCGGTTGAGGTCACCACGTATCCACAGACACGGAAACAGAACCAAAAACCAGAAGATCAGGGACAAATCCACAGAACTTCCTCCTACACAGTTCTCATAGTGAAGACAGTCCAGATAAGAAGTTGCAACGTGCGTTTGCGTACATATAAAGGCACTGTGTTTGTCCGCTAGAGTGGGATTTTCACGGCACATTCTGCACCACATCTCTGTGCGTTCATTGTGTGTTTGAAGCCAGCTCACCTCCTGCAACCACTTTTCCGAGAATACGCGCTTCTTTTGCGGTTCAGACTCCTGCTGACATTTCTTTGGAGGTGGAGGAACACCAAAGTAATTGCTTAAAGGAGCTTCTTCGACATCTTTAAGAGTTCTAAACAAACGTCTGTCCTCCTCCAGAAAATCTTATGTATGCAAACGCGCGTTGCAACTTCTTATCTGGTGCGCGTCTTTTATTTTGACAGCGCATGCACACCTGTGGACCACTTACGTGCACCCCTGGTTATAATGGTGGGGGAGGTTATTGACATAATGCTGTGATCAAAGGAAATTCAGGAACAGATGAGAAACAAAGTATTTGGATCTCTGAGTCTGGAAAAGGTTAGAAAGACATTTTTAAAGCTGTGGGAGTCCAGTGATCCACAGTGACAGCCATTATCCACATACGGTGAAAACCAAAATTACCCCAAGAGCAAAAAGAACAAAAGACCCCAGAACAACATCCAGAGAACTGAAGTTAAGGTCAGAGTTCATGACTCCACCATAAGAAAGAGACTGGGCAAAATGGCCTGAATGGCAGGGTTCAAGGAGAAAACCACTGCTGAGCTAAAGGAACGTAAAGGCTCGTCTCAGTTTGCCAGGAAACATCTGGATGATCCCCAAGACCTTTGGGACAGGTGAGACAAAAGGTAAACCTTTTGAACAGTGTGTCCCATTACATCTGGCATAAAACTACCACAGCTTTTCAGAAAATGAACATCATACCAGCAGTAAAACATAGTGGTGGTAGTGTGATGGTCAGGGACTGGAGACTTTGGGCCAGGAGATCCCAGGAACAACATCGGAGATCTCTGTCCAGAAGAGCGCAGTCCTGGGAACAGCTAAGATACTGCGCAGGACCCTCAAGCTCCCAGGCCTCTGGTAGAGGACCCGAGCCTGAAGTCATGATATCATGGTTTGAGCTGCATGTCAGCCAGTGGTGTTGGAGATCCTTGTAAAAACCAGAGGTGGGAAGTGAAATAAGGACTTAGGTATACTTATTTTTGTTTGTTTGTTTGTCAAATGTAAAGTGGGACAACAGGAAGGTTTAAAATGATTTTCTGACCACTTAAAGTTGGAAGTTCTGACACAAACCACCTGTTGCCACCTACGGCCTTTCACTGGAGTACTTTTTGTTTCGACACTTAAAAGGCTGTGACAGGCAGTAAAGTGTCTGTGTGCGGTTTGTCTCACAGTGCAGCAGCTGCTGGATTTGACAGGGAGAGAAAAGAAAGAGAACGAAGTTCACTCAGACATGGAGGAAGACAGGAGAGGACAGGAAGAAGAGAGCTTAGTGTTAAAGGTGTGCTGAGCCACAGTGTCCCCTCGCCTGCTAATCCTCACTTTAACCTCCAACTGTTGTCATTGTAGTTTTTAGGTGTGGAGGCAAAGTCGCCCTCGAACATGTAGAGAGAGAAAACAGTTATTTTTCAAATTCTCTTTCACTACTTGTGTCCTACAAAACAGATGTAAACTAAGTACATTCATTAGAATGGGAAAGTTCTAAATAACTTTGAATACATTTTATATTCTCATGTACTAATATTATTATATTAATACAACAGAAGGTTCAGTTCCCTTTGTACAAAAACTGTTCGTAGAGCTACTTTATACTTTCTTACTTTGGTACATTTCAGAGCTTTTGAGTAACAAACCAGCTTCAGTACTTCAGCTGCAGTATTTGAACCACGTATCTGTACTTCTGTTTAAGTCTGTACGTTTGCCACCTCTGGTTTAAACCGATGAGCTCCTCGTGTCTAACCCTGCTCACAGGCAGCAGGGCGACGTCACACCGCGTTCCCCTCCCGTGTCGGACTCTGACCTGCGGGGCGGGTGGGGGCTGGGTGGGTGGGACTGTGGGAGGAGGGCGTTGGGTCGGCCCTTTGTTGTGGCGCCCTCAGCCGTCCAATCCTGACCTGCTGACGTAAACCGGCCTGTGTAAATTTCCCACAATGCCCCTGTGCCTCTGTGAGGCTCAGCCTGAAGTAGAGCGGGGGGGATCGGACCCAGACCCCGTCCGCTGAGCCGCGGGGACTAATGGGGGTATGAAAGCGACCCGGCAGCGCTGGAGGTGTCGGTGGTGCCGCTTCCTGGCGCCTCGGAGCGGTCTGGGCCTCGGCTCGGCGCCTCACCGTGACCGTGAGCGCCTCCAGTGCAGACGGGCTCATAAGGCGCAGACGGGCCCCGGACAGTCGTGTTACTTCGGTAGCACATATACTAAAATTGGAACGATACAGAGAAGATTAGCATGGCCCCTGCGCAAGGATGACACACAAATTCGTGAAGTGTTCCTGATTTTCTTTAAAACTACTTCTAGTCTGAAACTGTGAGAGAGAAGATTTATTAATGACGACAGGTAAACACAGCAGCTGTTCATGCAGTCTGAACACCGCACGGACACGCTCCCAGTTTACCGGAGAATAGAAGAATCCTTTAATTGTCCCACAAGGGGAAATGTGGTTGTATCAGAGCAGAGGACAGTACAGCTGTTAACATTAGCGTACAGATAGTGTGCAAATAGAGCAGGATACTGAAAGATGTTTAAATAGTTAAGAATATTTAGAATAATTAGAAAAGTGCAGACTGTGTGATTGTACCTGTGCATTAAAAAGTAGACATGTAACTTCCAATAAGTTAGTGTATATATAAGCTGAGAAAAGTGCAGTTATAACAGTAGAAGCTGTTACAGTGCTGATGTAAACATCTATGTTTGTTGGGAGCAGTTCTGATTGTACAGTCTGACAGCTGCAGGGAGGAAGGACCTGTGAAACGCTCCTTCATGCATCTAGGATGCAGCAGTCTGTCACTGATGCAGCTCTGCAGCAACATTTACATGCATGGGGTGGGAGACTCTGTCCATCAGAGATGTTATTTTGGCCAGAGTCCTTCTGTCTCCCACCACCTGCACTGGGTCCAGGGTGCATCCCAGAACAGAGCTGGCCTTCCTGATGAGTTTATCCAACCTCTTCCTCTCAGCTGCCGATAAACCGCTGCTCCAACATAGAACACTGTAAAAAATGACAGATGCCACCACAGAGTCATAGAAGGTCTTTAAAAGCGCTCCCTGGACTCCAAATGACCTCAGCCGCCTCAGCAGGTAGAGTCTGCTCTGACCCTTCCTGTAAACAGCATCAGTGTTGTGGCTCCAGTCCAGTTTATTATTCAGGTGAACACCCAGGTACCTATAAGAGTCCACTATCTCAATGTCCACTCCCTGGATGTTCACCGGTGAAATGGAGAAGAATGCATCTGTTACCATCACACAGATACACAGTGGAGCTGCTGGGCCGCACTGACACATAGACACTAGGGGAGGGCTTAAAAAAATCCATCTCCCGATTTAAATCGATTTTATGTTGAATAAAGTGATATGGATTCAGGTGTGAATGGTTCTTTGTCAGGATGGACCCCGCCCTAAGGTAGCTGGGATAGGTTCCACCCCCATGACCCTGATGAGGACACGTGGAGGAGGATGGAGTTTTATTTGTTGTGTTTTGTTGTCATGCCGCTGTAACTTTTCACAGCACAGTGGACGAGGAGCTGCGTGGGTTGTTACGTCAGTGTTTCTGTGATGGGAGGCAGAAACACTGTGACGAACCTCAATAACCTTTGGATCCTCTCCAAACGCGGTTTATTGAGTGTTTCATTCATCAACAGGAAAACAGCCACTGTGTGTCCGTGATGAAGTCCAGGAACGTTCCCACGCAGTCACACCTGAGGGATGTTTGTGATGCTCGGACCCGTCGCCTTTGGTTTGTGCACAGCACTTAGACGGAGGTCTGTTTAGGCTTGTTGTTTTTCTAAATGTGAGCCCAGAAGAAGAAAAGCTTGCTGGCCGGACTGGGTTAGAAATAACTCACGTCGTCCCCAAACGCTCGCTGGACAGACGTGCAGCCCACCTGACACAGGTGTGGAAGGTTGCTGAGTGTGATGCAGCTCTCTGCATTTCCAATGTTTCCGTGTATTTTTTATGTGTAATATCTTTACGTATGTTGGTAAATAGACCTTGGGGGACAGCGTTTACAAAGGGGTTATATACAGAATTTAAAAATGATCTGTTTTTTCAAGTATCTTTACAACTCTGTGTTATTGTACTTACATTATAACCAATCCTTTATCCCCACTTAAAATATTTTACAGAACTATTGTAATATTTGCTGCTGTCCTCTTGGCCAACTTACTCTTACAAAAGACATTTTTAATGTTAATGAGATTTTTTTAACTGCATAAATAAAGGTTATATAAAAGTCACTGCCAAAAACTGATTGCGGCTTCTACCTTGTTACATGAATGTTGTTTGTGGCTCAGTATGACTTTGTGTCATCCATGAGGGATGCATTTGACATATGTTTCACATATTATAGCCCAACAAGTTACTTATAGCAGTTTAAATACGAGCAATCACTTTTTGGCAAATACCGGAAAGTGATTGGCAGACAATCACTTTTTGGCACAACAGGTCTTTGCATTAACCAATCATATTGTTTGTTTTAGCTTTAGCCCGGGCTGATTCCTGTCTGTCTGTGGAGCTTTGCTGTCGCCTTTCTGTCGTCGCTCTGGCCTTTCTGCAGCAGTGACACCATCATCCGTCTGGAAACACGACACCTCCCTTCGGAGCGGAGACAACAGGACTGAGCTGGGACTGTTTGGGAAGCAGATCGGAGATGTCAACACTCCGGAGCGAGCCCTCCTCATCGGCCCACCCGTGCCGTGGAAGCAGCTGTCAGAGTGGAGATGATCCAGGTCCAGAGTTTTCTGTCTGTGAGGACAAAAGCTCAGAGTCAGCTGTGGGAGCTGAGCTTTCTGTCCGAGGCTGCCTCACTGCGTGTGTGTGTGTGTGTGTGTGTGTGTGTGTGTGTGTGTGTGTGTGTGTGTGTGTGTGTGTGTGTGTGTGTGTGTGTGTGTGTGTGTGTGTGTGTGTGTGCGCGCGTGTGTGTGTTGGACAACACCCTCTCCTGTCTGTCATTAAGGATCCTTCTGTGTTTCCTCTGAAGGAGGTGTTAACGAGGCGCTGCAGTGTCCTCCCAGGAAGCTGTAACCTTTGCTGCGTGCAGTTGTCGGTGCGGGTGCAGGGGGCGCTGTGGAGCAGCTGTCAGGCTGCAGAGCCTCAGAGGAAGACGAACTGCTGCCAGCTCACGCTTTTTTGTGCTTTTTTAGCCGGTTTAACGGATAAAAACGCCTCGGTCACCATGGCAACAGGCCGGCTGGTGGAGGTGTACCTGGACCTTCTATCGCAGCCCTGCCGGGCGGTGCACATCCTGCTCGCCTGCACCAAAATCCCGCACAGAGTGCGCACCGTGGCGCTGCGGAAAGGTGAGCTGCTGACAGGCTGGTTAACTAACCGACTAACCGAGCGGCTAACTAGTCCTCTGACCGCCTGCTCACCCGTGTACGCACTCGGCGCACCGAGAGCGGTTTGTGGGCACACAACTTCAGCTGAACTCTGACCCGAAGAACTTTGACCTACATCCGAGCGGTGCACAGAGCCCACCAGACCTCACTCAAAATCCTCCGGATTTAAGCTTTCTCTGACCCCGTGAGAGGAAACTGCGTCTGAACCGAACTGATCCTCATAGAAAACGTCATGAGGCTGTTCGGGGACATTCGGCGCTCTTAAACTCACTGAATGTCCGGTTTTCACACAGTTTACATGTTTCAGAAACAAAAAGTAACAACAGATCATTATTCTGGGAATCTTAATCACTTGGTTTCCCAGCGGAGTTCTGAATGAAGCTGCTGCTCAGACTTCTGTCTGCAATAGAGCGCACACGCTGCAGGCCGCTTTAAATGACCTGAGTTTTGAGTGGACTTTGGTTTTAGCTTCTCTTGTGTGTACAGGAGAACATCGGACTCCGGACTTCACCAAGCTGAACCCCATGCAGAAGGTTCCTGTCATGGTGGACGGCGGCTTTGTCCTCACAGAGAGGTACACACACACACACACACACACACACACACACACACACACACACACACACACACACACACACACACACACACACACACACACTTCAGTTTTATTTACACAGCGCCAAATCACAACAACAGTCGCCTCAAGGTGCTTTATATTGTACAGTAGACCCTACACTAATACACACAGAGAAAAACCCAACAATCATATGACCCCCTATGAGCAAGCACTTTGGCGACAGTGGGAAGGAAAAACTCCCTTTTAACAGGAAGAAACCTCCAGCAGAACCAGGCTCAGGGAGGGGCGGGGCCAACTGCTGTGATTGGTTGGGGTGAGAGAAGGAAGACAGGATAAAGACATGCTGTGGAAGAGAGACAGAGATTAATAACAAGTATGATTCAATGCAGAGAGGTCTGTTAACACATAGTGAGTGAAGAAGGGCCTGAAAACTGAAGGCTCTGCCTCCCATTCTACTTTTAAATACTCTAGGAACAACAAGTAAGCCTGCAGTGTGAGAGCGAAGTGCTCTAATAGGGTGATATGGTACTACAAGGTCATTAAGATAAGATGGGGCCTGATTATTTAAGACCTTGTATGTGAGGAGCAGGACTTTGAATTCTGGATTTAACAGGAAGCCAATGAAGGGAAGCCAATACAGGAGAAATCTGCTCTCTCTTTCTAGTCCCTGTCAGGACTCTTGCTGCAGCATTTTGGATTAACTGAAGGCTTTTCAGGGAGTTTTTAGGACTTCCTGATAATAATGAATTACAGTCGTCCAGCCTGGAAGTAATAAATGCATAAACTAGTTTTTCAGCGTCACTCTGAGACAGGATATTTCTAACTTTAGAGCTTAAAACACACACACACACACACACACACACACACACTAGGGGTGCAACGATACACAAAATTCACGGTTCGGTTCGATACTTTGGTGTCACGGTTCAATATTTTTTCGATACAAAAAAATGTTCATGCCTTTTTAATTTGTCATTTATTAAAATTATAAATTTATATTTTAAATCAAAAGTACAGTTTTTAAATTTAATGTTGCTGAAACAACAAAATAATAATAATAAATAAGAGAGAAATCCCTCATCTTTGGAAAAGAGAGTTTATTACAGAGAAATGGCTCTTTCCAAAATAAAAGCTATACTATACGCTTCTTCTGGGGTATACTCTCAGCAGCATATTAAACATATCAGGTCCCCATAAGGAGAATCATGTGCTAACGGCTGTCTAAATGACTCGGGTAAAGTTTGTAGCATGCGTGCTTGTTGTTTTTGTCTTCGCACTAGGATGATGTCGGAGTAAATGTGCAGTCATATTCATTGTGTTCCCACTAGTGCCGTCAGCGTTAATCTCGTTAAAATGACATTAACGCCATAATGCGGCAAATCTCCGTTAATGAGTTACCGCGGATCGCCCTGTGCGTGGGGCTGGATGGCGTCAACACGTTAACGAGCTAACTGCGCTAACGCACTAGTTCCCACCAATTGAGCATTGCGTGGCACATCCGACATACTGTTTTACTTTTGTCCATGACGCGCTTACCTTCAGGGTCATACTTCACATGAAGACCAAGATAGTTCCAAAGGCCAGATCTGAATGAGGGTGGGGGAGGTTCAATTTGCCATGTTGCAACGAGCTTAGCTTCTGTCTCGCTAGCTTGCGCTGCACTCAGTGGATCTGCGCTCGACAGTGCAGCCTAGGCGGAGTAGTCGAACGCAGATCCACTGAGCGCTCAACACAGACAGCATCGTCAGAAGAAAAGTTGATAAATAAAAAATTTAGTATTGTTCGATACACATGCATACCGAACCGAAAGCACTGTATCGAACGGTTCAATACCCATACGAGTATTGTTGCACCCCTAACACACACCTATTTAAAGTGTGTTCCTGTGAGGCAGGACGGGTCACGTCGGGATCACATGCTCGGTGTAAACATCAGGTTGTGTCATGTGTTGCAGCGACGCCATCATGAAGTACCTCGCCACCAAGTACGATGTCCCAGAGCACTGGTATCCACGGCAACCAGAGAGACGAGCCCGAGTGGACGAGTACACAGCGTGGCATCACACCAACACACGACCGCACGCTGCTAAAGTCTTCATCCTGGAGGTACGGAGCCAAAATCCTGATTTTGCGAAACACATCTTCAAATATCTGAAATCAGGTGATCAGGAGACGGCAGCGTGGGGTTCTGTGACGGCGGCGCACCTGTAATGACATCATCAGGAATATAAAGCTGCTGTAATGCCATCGAGCAGCTCAGGTGTGCTTTGTGTCTCCGCCCACCTCAGATGCTGCTCCCGGCTCAGTCTGGCTCTCCGGTGGATGAGGCCCGTTTGAATCGCGCTCTCTCCGACCTCGATGACACGCTGGATAAACTGGAGTCCATGTTTCTTCGCCGCCAGCCTTTCCTCTGCGGTGATGACATCACTGTGGCCGATCTGCTCGCGGTGTGCGAGCTCACGCAGGTCAGTTTCCGGATGCTCAAGCCCCGCCCCCCTCAGAGAAGCCTTTTGTCTCTTTGGGTACGTTCAGAGAGCTCGTCTCCAAACAGCTGCAGTGAAACTGAGACAAACAGGAAATGGAGAAGCTTCCCCTTCAAAGTAAAAGTTGTAATTCAGCACTCTGCCAACAGAAGTGCAGCTTTTACTTTGAAGGCAGAGCATGTGAATTTCCTGTTTGTGTTGCACTTTTAACCCCTAACCCTGCCCCAGCGAGCAGTTACAGACATGATACTCGTGTGATGAGCAAGAGGATCAATAGGGGGTCCACGACCCTCTTAGGGACTCTCCAGTAGTTGTTCTTAGAACTGAAGAAGCTTCTCAGATTAAACATCCTCCAGAAACTTAAAGAAATCCAGAAGTTTTTCTTTCCGAGCTCCTCAGACTACTATGAGCTGGATGTCTGAGAACCTTCACAGACTGAGTCCAGATTATAAAACAGATTATTGCTTCTCTTCTCATGAAGGATGCTCCACTGTCTCCTCTGCTAAAGGAAACACTGAAGCTCCTTTCCTTACTCTGAGGACTGACAGCTCCCGAGAGGAGCGGGCTCTCTGAACGTACCCCGTTTGTGTCTGTCTGGTTCTGAGCATGCTCAGTGTGTCTCCTTGCAGCCTCTGGCCGGGGGCAGAGACGTCCTGAAGGAGCGTCCTCAGCTGCAGCGGTGGAGGAGTCAAGTCCAGTCGGCCGTCGGTGAGGCGTTCGACCAAGCTCACAGCGTCCTGTATGCCCTCAGAGACCACCGCCGAGCCCGGCTGTGACATCTGCACGAGGGGGAGGAGTCAGCCGAGGGTGTGAGGAGGATGAAGGAGCGGCTCGATTTCACTTTGATTTCTCTGCTTGAAAAGCCTCAGAGGCCTTCGAGCCATCACAGAGTTCCTGGACTCTGATCGATGAAAGTATCAATGAATCTATCGATGAATCGATGTTGGAGTTCAATGTTTGAATCAGCTGAAGCACTATAACAGGAAATGAGCTTTGAAATGAAAATAAAAAAAGCTGCTTGTACTTTGGCCCCTTAGTGTCTGTGGCTGAGCGCCCCCCGCAGGCTGGAGGAGGAGCTGCAGAGCTGTAGGCGTGTTCAAACGAGCACATTAAAGATAACATTAAAAATGTAAAAATCTTTATTAGAAAACTTTATTTACACCAGGTTCAGCAGCAGAGACACGTGACTACACAGAGGAAGAGGGCGGGCCTTGGCTCCGTTTGGCGGGATGTTGCTCCTCGCCGTCTCTTTCTCGTCCTCGTTTCCTCAGGTTTCTTCCTGAGGTCGACTCCACCTCCTGCAGGGGGAGGAGCTCAGTGGATCAGGAGGCGGGCTCATGGTTATACTGTGTGTGTGTTTGTGTGTGTGTGGTTACCATGGTAGCAGCAGCAGCCCCCCCTCCCTCTGCAGACGGGTACATGAGCCTGTGCGCCGTCTCCAACATCTTCTGGTCCTGCAACCATCACAGAGTGAGCGGCCTACACTTCCCACAATGCACCTGACCATCTTTAACCCTCTAAGACTCGCTGCTGTGGCGTCAGCTGTGCTGCAGACAGCCAACCGCCATCATTGAGGGCGGAGTCACTACAAAAACACTGAACACAGCCTGATGCATGGTTATTTGGGTGGGGGGGGGGGGTCAGGTGAGGCGTTACCTGTAGCCAGGGGTGCTGCAGAGCTTCCTCGATGCTCATCCTCTTCATCGGATCAACGACCAGCAGCTTCCTCACCACGTCTTTGGCTGAAACACAGACGGGTCATATGAGTCCAAACACAGGAAGCTCCGCCTTTCACCCTCAGGTTCCAAACAAGATGGAACCAAAACAGTGCTGTGCAAAAGTCCTGAGCCCCCCTACGCACTGTGGAACACGCAGTGACTCACTGACACACCTGCACACACACCGTGAGCCTGACGGTGACTCTGCGGTGCGAGCAGCTCTCGTTCGCTCGTTTCTAGAAAAATCTCAGCTGTATCGTGAAGCGAGCGCCCGACAGCGAGCCCGTCATCACTAACAGTATCGATAAAGTTCAACTGAAGCAGCTCGTACCTTGATCGGAGACGCTCTTCCACTTGGACTGAACCATGGTGAACTCTCCTCTGATGATCTGATCGGTGACCGACTGATGACCAAAGCTCTCGTGGAACGGAGGGTAACCTCCCAGGCTGACGGACAGGAGGACACGGGAGGAGAGAGAGGAGGACTCAGTGATGAAGCTGGAGTTTCAGTAAATCATCAAACGTCACAACTTTCACAGCTTTCAGGTGGAGATGTTTGACCTCTGACCCTGGCTGTTTCTCTGCGGCTTCCTCGACAGTCACACACCTGCGGGAGCCAGGTTACATCACCGCCGAGGTTTCCATAAATGACTCGTGGTTTACGAGTCATTTATGGAAACCGAGTCCTACAGGGATAAAAAGCGGACGCGTGTTCTGCTTCTTCTTCTTCATTGGTGGTGTGAGCAGGCGTAGGACGCTGTGAACACCTCGGACAGCGACGCGTGCCGAGGTCTCGGGAATCAGCTGGTCGGTGCAGAAATGCTGTTTCTGTCAGGCTCTCTGCTGCTGACAGCCAGCGTTTTCTGTCTGTATGTAACACGGATTCATCTCAGGGAGGAGCCTTTCTGAGGTCAAAGGTCAGATGACCAGGGACTGAACATGAGTGAAAAAGCGGCCGATGCCCACGAGCACGTTTAACCCTCTGGGGTCGACAGAGGTACCGGCGCGTCAAAATCACACCCTAACCCCTAACCCTTGTGCAGAATTTTTAGAAATGAACAATTTCTATTTGCACTTCAAGTTTGAGGGTTTTACAGAAAAAAATAACTTTTTTCTACTCGGAAGTTTTTTTGTCTGAATTTAGATCAATTGTGCTAATACAGTATGTGAAAATGAAAAAATAATTCCAATGTGATGAACAGTTTGTAAAGGTCAAATCAAAAGTAGTCAAAAACGGCCAGTTATACCCTGGACCCCAGAGGGTTAAAGGTGTCGGCTCAGCTCTGGCTGCTGGAAATAAAATATCAAGAAAAAAGGGGGCTCAAGACTTTTGCATAGCACTACGTTCTTTGGCTCCACGCAGGAAGTAGAAACAGACTCTGGCGTGCCGGCAGCGGCTATGTTTTCATGTGCCGAGGGTAACCAGGCGGGCAAACGAGTGAGCGCACGAGTCGAGGCGGCGCGACAGGCGAATAAACGAAAGCATTTCCCTGACAACACAAATCATCCATCATCACCCTGCAGCAGGAGGCCCGAGCCTACCAGACGAAGAGCAGCACGCCGAGGCTCCAGGCGTCCACGGCGAGCCCATAACCCGTGGTGGACGCGTGCGTGAACACCTCCGGAGCCAGGTAAGATGGAGTCCCACACAGAGTCCTCATCAGCACCGCCTCCTCCAGGATCCGAGACTGGTTAAAGTCCGTCACCTGACACACGCATGCACGCACGGACACACACTCAGTGAGGAGGGAGGAGGTGGTGATGCTGCAGGTGATGCGTCCAGGTGAGCGCACGTACCTTGATGAGACACACGTCGTCCTGTGAGGACAGCAGGATGTTCTCCGGCTTCAGGTCTCTGTGGATGATCCCGTTACTGTGGAGATACTACACACACACACAGTTACAGTTGCTGCACCTGTGTGTGTGTGTGTGTGTGTGTGTGTGCGCGCGCTCGTTACCATAGCAACACCAGCTCACCTGCACAGCACGAAGCATCTGGTAAAAATAAAGTTTGGCAACAGATTCATTGAGCTGCTGCTTCGACTTCACTCTGTGGAACAGCTCCCCCCCCTCCATTCTGACAGGTGACACAGACAGGTGAGGGAGAGACACAGGTGAGACAGGTGAGAGAGAGAGGCTACGTCCACACTAGCATTTTCAGTCGTTTTCACAGAGTTGTGCGTCCACATTGAAACAGCGCATGCGTGAAACGCAAGACGATTCGACCTGCCTCATTTTATTTACTTTCCGGCTCGTTGAATCGTCGCGGCAAAAGTTCGAGGAAAAGCAGCGAGTTTTTTAAATGGACTAACAATGAGGTGGAGTTGTTGCTGCGAGTAACACAAAAGTACAAAGTCACAAAAGCGAGTGAGAATTAAAGAATTTGAAGAAAAGCTCTCTGGAGCATGTGCAGACTGATATTAATGTTTTTTAGGGCTGTCAAACAAAACAGCTGCTGTATAACGCCCTCCGCCATCTTTGTTTAATTGGTCACATGACTGGGTCGTATGACTAAAATGTGTCATCGTTTTGGAAAGTCTCCATTTTCAAATCTATCCGCTTTGGAGAGCGTTTTCAAAACGCGGCGTTTTCCTTGAGCGAAAACGCCATCTCAGTGTGGACGGGACGCCAAAGCAGAGAGAAAACGATGCGTTTTCAAACGAAAACGTATTAGTGTGGGCGTAGCCTGAGAGACAGGTGAGAGAGACAGGTGGAGGTTCACGCACAGCTCCAACACGATGTAGAAACTTTCCTCCGTCTGATAGAAGTCCTCCGTCTTTATGAGACAAGGCTGCAGAAGACAAGGAGTGAAGAGAAGGAAAGGAAGGATGAGTGTTGTTACTGGCGATAAAGGAGCGTTCCTGTACTTGTGCTTTTTCTTCTTCTTCGTTGGTGTTACTCACGTGGTCGACCCTCTGCAGGATCTCGATCTCTGTCTTTGCGTTTCGTGTCGCTGTCTGTGATTGGACAGAAAAATAAGTCACATGATCACCATCGGTTGCTCCCCTTCAACTCTCAAAATAAGGTTGAGACGCCATGTTTGTAGTTCTCTGGGAGGCATCTGTGTTTTCACACCTTGCTGACATTTCATTGGGTTAAACTGAGTTAAATTCAATACCTGATTGGTTGGCACCAGAAATATTTAAATTAAGCAGTGTACTGAGAGTTTACTGGCTTTCCCACCGGCAGAGACCGCCCCCCAGTGGTGATTTCATGCAGTGCACTGTTAGTTTGACAGAGAGGGGTGTCTGCATTTTTGATGCTATTAAAATTCATAAATGAACTGACACGCAGTCGAAAGAAACGAGCAGCGGGTCTCAGCCAATCAGAGAGCAGATGAGGCGACTCACCCCTTCAGACTGAAAGTTCTTCTTGTTTATGATTTTCACTGCAAACTTCCTGCAGGTGGATCGCTCGAAAGCCAGCCGGACCTCGCCACACACTCCTCTAAAACACACACAGTCAGCAGGGTGGCACCGGCACAGGAAATGACATCACAACGCCACGAAACAACTCACGTGCCGATGCGTCGGGTCAGTAGGTATTTCTCTTGCAGGTCTCTGGGTAGGCTGGACTGATCGTCCGACATCAGGTCGATGAAGACAAAGACTGCAGAGAGACAGGAGCAGGAGGTGAGACCGGTGCCAGGGTGTCCAGGTGTTTTCAGGTGCTGTTCTGGTGGGCGGAGTCACCTCGGTTTCGTTGTTCAGCCAGAGAGATGACGGCGTTATTGACCAGAGGAAGCTTCTTGTCTTTGCCGATCGGAATCCCATCGAGAAAAGTGCCGTTATTACTGAGGTCCTCCACGAAGACCTCCGAGCCCTCCTGACACACAGGTGGAGAGGGTGATGTTAAAGCCCCGTGAGTGCAGTACTCACAGTACGATCAGTGCTAGTATCAGTGGTAGTAGTACTGCAGTAGTCTCACTCTGTAGATCCTGAAGTGTTTCTTGCTGTAGATTCGGAACTTTCTGGAATTTCGGTCATTTGGATCCTCCAGGACGTAGTTACACCTGGAGTCCCGTCCAAACAGGTACTGGTCCTCTATGCAGTCTGTAAACAAACAGGAAACAGGAAGTGCTCTTCTATGCAGTCTGTAAACAAACAAACAGGAAACAGGAAGTGCTCTTCTATGCAGTCTGTAAACAAACAAACAGGAAACAGGAAGTGCTCTTCTATGCAGTCTGTAAACAAACAAACAGGAAACAGGAAGTGCTCCTCTATGCAGTCTGTAAACAAACAAACAGGAAACAGGAAGTGCTCCTCTATGCAGTCTGTAAATTCATGGGCTGCATCCTCCTGAGGACGCATTTGTAGACCGATTACGTCACAGCGATGCGCCGAAGGCTGTCCAAATTCGTAGACTCCTCCGAATGCAGCCGACAAATGCGTCCTCCTTTTCCCCGAATTTGAAGGATGGGTCGGGTGTGTCCTTCGTGGCCCACCATATCCCAGAATTCATAGCGTGGCCCAGCTAAACTCCAGTTTTCAACAATGGCGGCAGCTACTAAGTTTTAAAATTACTCTTATTAATCTTTCTGGGTCACAAAATAAACTTTTAACATATTTTCAGGCGAGAAAGTAGCTGTGCAAACTTCAAATATCTGCTCGGTTTATCAAGACACCACATATTTGCAAAAGTGCTTCGACGTTTTCGGAGACGTCTGTTACCCACCAGCTCGATAGCTAGCCGCGAGCTCGAGGGTCACTGAAGCCGCCGAGAACGGCACAACTCCCGGCACATCATTTTCAGATCACCGCGGACTTTCGCTACTCTGGTTAAACGTGATATATAAGTCACTTAGACAACCTAAAAATGTTATTGTTTGGCTTTTTTCAGTGTTTTGCTTGTTCGTGAGTAAATCGGTTTGGCTGAGATTAAAGTTATTAGATTAGATAAAACTTTATTAATCCATCGGGTGGGTTCCTCCTTGGTTTTCACACAGCTGATTAAACAGAAGTGTGAGACGGTCGAGAATTTACGCCAGTGTCCTGTTATACTTTAGATAGCAAGGAGCAGACGGCCGAGTTTATTAAACTCCACCCAGACAGCGGTGACGCTAATCTGAAGGCTAGACCGTCCAATTTCACAGCCGTTTACTTCCGGCCTACCCGACCTTCTGAGGACCCGGCCCACGTAGACCGCGAAGGCCGGGTCCTCAGGAGGATGCAGCCCATAAATTTGGACACAGCTAGGAAGTGCTCTTCTATGCAGTCTGTACACAAACAAACAGGAAACAGGAAGTGCTCCTCTATGCAGTCTTCTGGGCCCCCCTCCGTGGAATTACAAAACCTGCAATTCTGGGATTTTATTTGGATGCTAATTAGCAGCAGCAGCTAGCTCATCCTCTGGTCACTCCATGCTCAAAACAGGAAGAGGAGTTGAAAAACCAGGATGCCATGTCCATCTTTTATCTACAGTCTAAAGATCTGTCACACCTGAAGCACTGTCTGCTGAACAGAAGTATCCTGATTACTTCATGTGTCGTTTAAAGTATGGAACGGTGGAGCTCGGCTGGCTGATAATGCTAATTCTGCTGCTAATTCTACTAATTACTATTTGCAGACACAGCACAACATGTTCAGTTTAGTGGGATCTGATTAAGAACAGAGAACGAGCCAGCGCGGCGGCGTGTTGTGAGCAGCGGTACCGTGGCTCCTGAAGCCCGGGACCATGGGCAGTAGGCGGCCCCAGGGTTGCAGCTCGGGCTCCTCTGGGACGGACGCGAGCGTTACGGGGATGGTGTCCACGCTGCTCAGAGTCCCCGAGCCACTCGACGACTGACTGGCTGAGCTGGGCCCACTGGATGAACTGGAAACAGGCTGGGACTGGGACTTGGCTTGGGACGGGGACAGGGTGGACTGGGTTTGGGACTGAGGACGCTCCCCCTCAGGAGGCCCCTCTTCAGACATCCTTCAGCTCTGCAGACACATGACAGACAAAATCAAGAACAAGAGAAGAAGAGTTTGGCTTTCTGCCGCAGGATCTTGGACATCCGTGGGCTCGTGGCCCCAGAGCACACAGTGCAACATCCCCACGCCCCACTGTGGCAGCGTTCAAACAGACCGCGTGTCCGAGACTCCCACTCACCGTGAAACCGGAACCCCGCCGGTGCTGTCAGGCTGCGCGCGCCTTGTCAGCGAGCTCTGCACTCAGCCGAGCCAGAACCAGCATCCGGGTCTCTGCGCGTCCACGAACCGCGACGCGTGCTTCGATTTCTTGACCGGGACCCTGCGGGACACGCGCTTCCTTGTGGCCTATTTTTTCTCTGACGTCACGAAGTGGTTCCAGCCAATGGTAAGTCGGAATGTGGATCACGTGCACCGGGAGCCGTCGGCTGGTGTTTCCGGGTTTGGTTTGGTCCCGCAGAGGAGATTCAGAGGCTGATCGATAGTTATGATCGATACGTGAACGGAAGCCAGGGGGCGGAGCGAGCCACGTGTCTGTCTGCACACCTGTCTGCGAGTCCGACATGTCCAACCAGAGAGGCGGCAAGACTCTGATCATCACAGACGGTGAGTGTCGGGGCGGGGGGGGGGTCTGCAGTCTCCATGTGAGAGCCTCCGTCACAGCTCCAGCTGTTCTGTGTGTGCAGATGAGGAGGTGGAGGTGGTGAAGGAGGAGGCGGAGGAGCTCAACCCGTTCTCCTTCAGAGAGTTTCTGCGCTGGAAGAACCAGGACCCGGACCCGGAGCAGAGCTGCACAGCTGCACAGCTGGAGGTGCACCTCTGTCCTCCGGTAAGGCAGCGAGCACAAACACAGAGTGGGTCTGTGCTCACAGCTGTGACACGCGTGTACGTGTGCATATTTAAAAGAGTGACACAAACTTCAAACTGCTGCGCTGTGGCGGTCGTGGATGTGATCGCTGTGGGCCGAGCGTGTAATCGGCTCACAGCTCAGACTCAAACCGTCCATCGGCCCCACGCTGAGTGTTCAGCCCCACGCTGAGTGTTCAGCCCACTTCATGCTGCTGAGTAACTGTTCTTATGAAACAGCTGAGATGACCTGAGCTCAGCTGCTGTTTCTCAAAATCTGCAGAAAACAGTATTTCCATCACAAACACACGCATGTCACAGCTGTGAGCACAGACCCACTCTGAGCGTCTGCAGTGACACAACACGTGTTTGTGCTCTGTGATGTCATCTGACCCTACCTGCTCCTCCTCCTTTGAACGACCTCCACAAACCAACGAGGTTAAAACACGGCGTGCAGTCAGATGTGCGTTTTGTAGTCCAGCTTCTGCTCGTTGTAGTTTCAACACTTTGGGTATCCGGCGTCACGCCGTTAAGCAGACACGAGTGTGAGGTCGTTCCACTTCTCAGCATCAGAGAGACTTTATTTATCCCCAAGAGGCAATTAACAAACAACAGAGCAGCATGACGTTGAAGATAAGGACAGTAAGAGTGAGATAATAAACACACAGAATATACAATTAATACAGTTTTAAAATTAAAGTGACTGAAGGTGAATAAATAACTGTAAGTGACTAAAAGTGAATGAAGTGTCAGTAGTATAAGAAGAGTGTAGTTTATGTTTCTGGTGTGGGAAATGTTCTTATCAGCTGGAGTTAAAAAGCAGAGCTGCTTTGGGGTCAAAGGTGGCTCTCCTCCTCTCAGTCCTGCAGGAAATGCAGCGGAGGCGTCGCCCAGAGGGGAGCCATTGAAATGCGGGGTGAAGAATGTGAGAGGGGTCGTTGATGATTTTGGCTGCCTGTCTAAGGGCCTGTTGGCTGAAAACCTGTGCCAGAGTTCTGACAGGCAGGCCGATGATTTTAGAGCACACTGATGCAGGTGCTGCAGTCTGTTCCTGTATGAAGGCTGAGGGAGTGGAACCAGCAGGTGATGGAGAAGGTCATGATGCTTTCCAGGAAGGCGTAGTAAAAAGTCATCATGATGGGTGTGCTGACTCCAAAGGAGTTGAGTTTCCTAAGGAGGTATAGCCGTTGGTGGCACCTGCTGAGAATCTCCTCTGTGTTGGCAGAGATGATGTTTTTGGTGACCTTTTTAATCCTCTTGATGACTGGGGTGTAAGCAGGGGCCAGCAGGACGGTGTGGTGGTCTGCTGAGCCGAGAGGGGGGAGGGGGAGGGCTTTAAATGCATCTGGTACAGAGCCGTAGCATTTATCCAGAGTCTTCCCCTGACGTGTGCTGCGTGTAACATACTGTTGGTATCCTTTAAGCGACTTGTCAGGGGAACAGTGGTTGAAATCACCCAGGATGAACTTGGGAGAGTCCGGTGATAATTGTTCCAGTTTGTACAGAGTGTTGGTGAAGTACTCTGTGGCTTTAGCTGCATCAGCTCTGGGGTGGACGTACACCAGGATGATGAAAAGCTGTGGGAATTCTCTGGGAGGCAGCAGGGGCGCAGGAAACAGCCAGAAGCTCGATGTCTGTGGTGCACAGCTTCTCCCTCACAGTGACTGTAGAGCACCAGCTGTTGTTTACATACAGACACACGCCGCCGCCATGTTGTTTCCCGGTGCGTTCGCGGTCTCTGTCCAGACGAAGAGGTGGTGAAAAGCCATCAATCAATACCACTTTTCTCTTTTCCTGAGTCCTCACCGGGATCCAGGAGAAGAGGTTAGGGGATAGGAGACGCTTTGACACAGCAGTATGGGCCCACTCTAACCCACTGATGAGTTCCACTCACAGAGGGTTGGGGAATGACTGCAGTCACTGTAAGATGGTGACAGGTGTTCCCTTAGGCCCCTCCTCCTTGCTTCGACATCAACAACCCACTGACAGGTGTCAGTATTTCCACGGCTGCACAGTTTAAAACAGCGTTTCTGTCGCTGCCACAGTGTAACCTGAAGTGTCCATCAAAAGGACCAATCACACCGGGCGCCTGTGCTTCTTTAGGCTCCGCCTACCCATGATAGCGTGAAACTGTAGCAGCGCGTTGGTTATGGAGTATAATTCTGTACATTTCAGTTCAAATTGAATCCCTGCGACTGTCTCGTAGACAAATAGAAATAAACTGCAGCCACAGTCTGAAAGTCACATTTAAACGTGATCCTGTGTATGTTTCATATAACATGAACTGATGCATGCATATTTATTTATGGGAGAGAAAACTGTGCAACAAACAATATTTGAACTGTGGATCAGTCAGAGCTGTGTGTGGTTCCCTGTATTCTGTCTGTCCTGCAGGACAAACATCAGCGAGCGGGTCCCTGCATGCAGCTGGTTTGTGTTGATGCTTCTGCAAATACACGAAGCAAATATCTAGAAACTGTTTCACTGTTTCCACCGACTGCAGAGATCAGCTGTTCTCCTCTGCATGTCTCAGCTGCTGCTGGCTCCTCCTCCTCCTGACCGGAGGGTCTCCCCCCCGATGATACACCGGGACACACTGTCCCGGTGTATCATCGGGGGGGAGAGCCTCTGTGCCGTCTCCTCTCTCCTGACTCTGGACTCAAGCGTGGCCGTTAACAACAAAGGCAGAAAACTTGATCAAATATCTGTTAACAGATGAAAACACCGTTTTCTCCTCTAAGCACACGGCCTGTCTGTCTTATCATTAGCAGCTTATACAGCGCAGCATGGTTGAGTCTGTGTCCTCAGCACAGTCCACGGGCCAGATGTTTGGTCCCCGTAGATGCACTTGGCTTACAGCCTGAACCGTCTGCTCGGTGTAAACGCTGACGTACGTTTGGCTTCACAGCGGCAAACAGACCAAAGCTCTTACGACCCGAGCCATGCTAGATATCGCTAACGTCACGTAACTTCGCCAAAGGTTAGCTGAGTTTAACGTGTTTTCAGATTCTTCGTTATGCTAACATTCGTCCGTTTCTGGACCGCTTCCCTTCGACAGTCCGCCATTTTTTCCAAAACATTTCTTCAACCTCAGATTCGCAGTGAATCCTGGGATAGCGTGGACCACGAAGGATACACCCGACCCGCCTCACACAGCCTCTGTCTGTCTCATCAGGAGGAGGAGGAGGAGTGGGGGCGGAGCTTCCAGTCAGGCGTTGACAGCACCTCCTCCCTGTGCACAGAGGAGGAAGAAGAAGAGGAGGAGACCAGGTGAGTCTGATGAAGGGCGGGGCGTAAAGACCTGCGAGCAGCTTCTGTGCAGATGAAACTGCACCTGCCGTGAAGTCACCTTCACCTGTGTCACCAGGTTCTCCTCCAAACCTGAAGCAGCTGCAGGAGGAGGTGCAGGAGGAGGAGAGAACTATGAAGGAGATGACGAGACCTCAATGGCTGAGCCGGCCACCTTCTGCAGGAGGAGGAGTGCCAGGAGCAGCCAGACGCAACAGGTAACCCAACCACGGAGCGCTTAGTTCAGGGAGCGTGGGACAAAGCAGAACAGGCGTGTTAACGAGCTCCTGTTCTGTCTCAGCTGAAGGAGGAGAACGCAGCGCTGAGGAGGACCGTCAGGGAGCTGCAGAGGAGAGCCGAAGTGAACGAACGCAGGTTTGTACCAACCAATCACAGGACAGCGCCGCAATGTGTCGCTGCCCAATCACTTACCCAGCATGCCTCTGTCTCCCAGGGCGTCGCAGCTCTCGGAGGAGCTGCTGCAGAGGAGGCGTCAGGAGGAGAAGGAGGCCCAGGACCTGGAGAGCATGGTTCACTCTGTGGAGCAGAACCTCCACCTGATGACGGTACACACTAGCACACAAACACGAACACACAAACACACACACACAGTGTTTGCATGAACATGTGTGTCCGTGTGTGTGTGTGTGTGATTGTGTGTAAAAATGCTCTACGTCTTTTCGTGTTAGAGGCGAGCGGTGAAAGCGGAGAACGCCGTTTCCAAACTGAAGGCGGAGCTACAGCAGCTGCAGGTGAGATAGAGAATGAATCATTGATTATTGATAATCTGCTGGCTGTGTGTATCAGCGTGTGTGTGTGTGTGTTTGAGGCCGAGGTGGATTCTCTGCGGGCTGAGAACAACGGTCTGAAGTCAGCGGAGTCTCAGGTCGTCATGACGATGAGGCAAAATGCTCAGGTGGCATCCGATTACCTGAACAAGATGGCGAGCCACGCCCACTCCTCCATCCGGTCAGTACCTGCAGACACACACAGCCATCAGCCACAACACCAAGCTGTTAATGCTGCTGCTCTCTCCCTCTCACCTGTGTGTCTCACCCATGTGTCTCACCTGTCTCTGTCTCACCTGTCTCCCTCTCACCTGTGTGTCTCACCTGTCTCCCTCTCACCTGTGTCTCGCTCTCACCTGTGTGTCTCACCTGTCTCCCTCTCACCCGTGTGTCTCACCTGTCTCCCTCTCACCTGTGTGTCTTACCTGTGTGTCTCACCTGTCTCCCTCTCACCTGTGTGTCTCACCTGTCTCCCTCTCACCTGTGTGTCTTACCTGTGTGTCTCACCTGTCTCCCTCTCACCTGTGTGTCTCACCTGTATCTGTCTCACCTGTCTCCCTCTCACCTGTGTGTCTTACCTGTCTCCCTCTCACCTGTCTCCCTCTCACCTGTGTGTCTCACCTGTCTCTGTCTCACCTGTCTCCCTCTCACCTGTGTGTCTCACCTGTCTCCCTCTCACCTGTGTGTCTCACCTGTCTCCCTCTCACCTGTCTCCCTCTCACCTGTCTCCCTCTCACCTGTGTGTCTCACCTGTGTGTCTCACCTGTCTCCCTCTCACCTGTGTCTCCCTCTCACCTGTGTGTCTCACCTGTCTCCCTTTCACCTGTGTCTCCCTCTCACCCGTGTGTCTCACCTGTCTCTGTCTCACCTGTCTCCCTCTCACCTGTGTGTCTCACCTGTCTCCCTCTCACCTATGTCTCCCTCTCACCCGTGTGTCTCACCTGTCTCCCTCTCACCCGTGTGTCTCACCTGTCTCTGTCTCACCTGTCTCCCTCTCACCTGTGTGTCTCACCTGTCTCTGTCTCACCTGTCTCCCTCTCACCTGTGTGTCTCACCTGTCTCCCTCTCACCTGTGTGTCTCACCTGTCTCTGTCTCACCTGTCTCCCTCTCACCTGTGTGTCTCACCTGTCTCTGTCTCACCTGTCTCCCTCTCACCTGTGTGTCTCACCTGTCTCCCTCTCACCTGTGTGTCTCACCTGTGTGTCTCACCTGTCTCCCTCTCACCTGTGTGTCTCACCTGTCTCCCTCTCACCTGTGTCTCCCTCTCACCTGTGTGTCTCACCTGTCTCCCTTTCACCTGTGTCTCCCTCTCACCCGTGTGTCTCACCTGTCTCTGTCTCACCTGTCTCCCTCTCACCTGTGTCTCCCTCTCACCTGTGTGTCTCACCTGTCTCCCTTTCACCTGTGTCTCCCTCTCACCCGTGTGTCTCACCTGTCTCTGTCTCACCTGTCTCCCTCTCACCTGTGTGTCTCACCTGTCTCCCTCTCACCTGTGTGTCTCACCTGTCTCCCTCTCACCTGTGTGTCTCACCTGTCTTCCTCTCACCCGTGTGTCTCACCTGTCTCCCTCTCACCTGTGTGTCTTACCTGTGTGTCTCACCTGTCTCCCTCTCACCTGTGTGTCTCACCTGTCTCTGTCTCACCTGTCTCCCTTTCACCTGTGTCTCCCTCTCACCCATGTGTCTCACCTGTCTCTGTCTCACCTGTCTCCCTCTCACCTGTGTGTCTCACCTGTCTCCCTCTCACCTGTGTCTCGCTCTCACCTGTGTGTCTCACCTGTCTCCCTCTCACCTGTGTGTCTCACCTGTATCTGTCTCACCTGTCTCCCTCTCACCTGTGTGTCTCACCTGTCTCCCTCTCACCTGTGTCTCCCTCTCACCTGTGTGTCTCACCTGTCTTCCTCTCACCCGTGTGTCTCACCTGTCTCCCTCTCACCTGTGTGTCTTACCTGTGTGTCTCACCTGTCTCCCTCTCACCTGTGTGTCTCACCTGTCTCTGTCTCACCTGTCTCCCTTTCACCTGTGTCTCCCTCTCACCCATGTGTCTCACCTGTCTCTGTCTCACCTGTCTCCCTCTCACCTGTGTGTCTCACCTGTCTCCCTCTCACCTGTGTCTCGCTCTCACCTGTGTGTCTCACCTGTCTCCCTCTCACCCGTGTGTCTCACCTGTCTCCCTCTCACCTGTGTGTCTTACCTGTGTGTCTCACCTGTCTCCCTCTCACCTGTGTGTCTCACCTGTATCTGTCTCACCTGTCTCCCTCTCACCTGTGTGTCTTACCTGTCTCCCTCTCACCTGTCTCCCTCTCACCTGTGTGTCTCACCTGTCTCTGTCTCACCTGTCTCCCTCTCACCTGTGTGTCTCACCTGTCTCCCTCTCACCTGTGTGTCTCACCTGTCTCCCTCTCACCTGTGTCTCCCTCTCACCTGTGTGTCTCACCTGTCTCCCTTTCACCTGTGTCTCCCTCTCACCCGTGTGTCTCACCTGTCTCTGTCTCACCTGTCTCCCTCTCACCTGTGTGTCTCACCTGTCTCCCTCTCACCTATGTCTCCCTCTCACCCGTGTGTCTCACCTGTCTCCCTCTCACCCGTGTGTCTCACCTGTCTCTGTCTCACCTGTCTCCCTCTCACCTGTGTGTCTCACCTGTCTCTGTCTCACCTGTCTCCCTCTCACCTGTGTGTCTCACCTGTCTCTGTCTCACCTGTCTCCCTCTCACCTGTGTGTCTCACCTGTCTCCCTCTCACCTGTGTGTCTCACCTGTCTCTGTCTCACCTGTCTCCCTCTCACCTGTGTGTCTCACCTGTCTCCCTCTCACCTGTCTCCTTCTCACCTGTCTCCCTCTCACCTGTGTGTCTCACCTGTCTCCCTCTCACCTGTCTCCCTCTCACCTGTGTGTCTCACCTGTCTCCCTCTCACCTGTCTCCCTCTCACCTGTGTGTCTCACCTGTATCTGTCTCACCTGTCTCCCTCTCACCTGTGTGTCTTACCTGTCTCCCTCTCACCTGTCTCCCTCTCACCTGTGTGTCTCACCTGTCTCCCTCTCACCTGTCTCCCTCTCACCTGTGTGTCTCACCTGTCTCCCTCTCACCTGTGTGTCTCACCTGTCTCCCTCTCACCTGTGTCTCCCTCTCACCTGTGTGTCTCACCTGTCTCCCTTTCACCTGTGTCTCCCTCTCACCCGTGTGTCTCACCTGTCTCTGTCTCACCTGTCTCCCTCTCACCTGTGTGTCTCACCTGTCTCCCTCTCACCTATGTCTCCCTCTCACCCGTGTGTCTCACCTGTCTCCCTCTCACCCGTGTGTCTCACCTGTCTCTGTCTCACCTGTCTCCCTCTCACCTGTGTGTCTCACCTGTCTCTGTCTCACCTGTCTCCCTCTCACCTGTGTGTCTCACCTGTCTCTGTCTCACCTGTCTCCCTCTCACCTGTGTGTCTCACCTGTCTCCCTCTCACCTGTGTGTCTCACCTGTCTCTGTCTCACCTGTCTCCCTCTCACCTGTGTGTCTCACCTGTCTCCCTCTCACCTGTCTCCTTCTCACCTGTCTCCCTCTCACCTGTGTGTCTCACCTGTCTCCCTCTCACCTGTCTCCCTCTCACCTGTGTGTCTCACCTGTCTCCCTCTCACCTGTCTCCCTCTCACCTGTGTGTCTCACCTGTCTCTGCAGGCAGCTGCTGGGGGAAGCAGAGACTCTGCGTTTGGTGTCTCAGCTGCTGCAGTCCATTGATAAAATCTCCTCCCTGAACTCAGAGTCCTGAACTCCTTTGGACCTCCTGGTTGTCATGGAAACATCCAGGAGAGGTCTCTCTGTGAGGTCAGAGGTCAGCTGGTATTTTATTTTGGAAGGCCCCAGATATGCTGACTGCTGATTGGTGGACTCTGTGACTGTGTTGATTCATAAACTCTGTGATAATAAAGCGCTCTGATGATCGGAGGCGTGCACCACGAAGACGGCTTTTTGGCTGATCCGGGCGACTTCAGGGTTAACGTCGGTTTTCTGAAGGTGGCTGGCCAATCAGCTGTCTTGAACGTAGCGTCGCCATTCCTAGAGGATCCCTCGGACCGCTACGGGGAGAGCGGGAGGGTCTGGAGGCTTCGTGCGATGAGCTTCAGTAGTCTTTTTTTTTTCCTGTCGGCAGCAAGTTCCAGTTTATTTATATAACACATCTGTTGACAAAAGTAGTCAAAGCAGAAAACATAAAATAGGATAAAACAAATTTGAAGCGGTTTCATTGTTCTGTAAACATTCATGTATTCCTGCTGAGCTCGTATCAGCTTTGTAATGTTTCAACTTTTATGTTTGAGTCTTTACTCTCGGACCACAAACAGCAGCTGAGACAATAAAAGCTGAAGCTGTCAGGAATGTGCGTGTGTTAATGTGCTGCTGGAAACACCGAACGCACACCTGAACACCTGTTCAACAATCGCATTCATTTACTGTGAAGCGATTCTGATAGGTTTGTAGCATAAGCCTATTTGCTGGAACGTTCAAGACAATTTACTACACAGCAAAAGCAAGACACAAGTAGGCAAAGTTCTTTGTGTTACCCATGCATGAGGGAGAGAACCATGACAAGCGCCGTTCCTTCGCTTGACCCCAGTCGCTCTCGTCCGCTCCCCCGTAACACTGCTCTTTTATTGAGGTTACATGAATATACATAGGCTCATTAACATATGACGTCTACATACACACAAAGAGTACCTTGTCTGTGTGTGTGTGTGTGTAAACGACTTCCCTAAACCTGCTGGTCTGGAAGTCCAGCAGTTCATCTAAACAAAAGGCACTTAGACTAAAACAGATATAGATGTGTTTATCCTACCATGAAACAATAAGAGAAGGTACGACCTCTCCCGTGCTCCCAGGATGTGGGTGTGAATGCCAGAACACTCTGGAATGCACACAAAGTCTTTGCAGACTCCTAAAGATCACACAACCTATCACTACACCTCTAAGGATATATGGTTAAATATTTCTAAGCATAAATGACAATCAACAATACAAATCTAACAGATTCCCCTTCATCAAGCGCTGGAACAGGAAGCTGTCATGTTTCCATGGATCCGGTTTAATGGGCGTTTATCAATATGCGTACTTGTGCGTACTTGCGTTCTCGTGTACTCGTGATACGTCATCAGTCGGAGACCAAGTACTGTTCCAATTCGAAGTACGCATCAAGCCGAGAACGCGAAAAAGTCCGGGATGTGTTCTCGATCCGCCCGTTTTATCGAGCATGCATCGGTGTAGACTTGGGACAGCTATATATCCCAGAATGCATTTCGTCCAAAACTCAATAGCAGACTCCCGGGACATCGTTTTCAAACCCCCCCCCCCAAACGCTCGCGGACTTCTCACTACTCAGGTTAAAGAAACCCCAGCAGCTGTCTATAGTATTGAGTGTCCACTAGAATAGAAATAAAAGCGTTCTAACATCTCACCTGCTTGTTTTTATTAAGGTATGTACACGTATGTACATGTACACTATTTTTATTAATAGAGGTTTCACTACTGAGGTTAAAAATGATATATAAGTCACTTAGATCACTTCTAAATGTTAATGTTTGGTTTATTTCAGTGTTTTATTTGTTCCTGAGTAAACCGGTTTGGCTGTGATTAAAGTTAAGCTTCATAACATGTTACTCACAGTTAAATTAAGAGGGGACGGCAGTAAAATCTCCGGACCTGTGACATCATCACGTACGCTGGTGTTCCAATTGTACATATCACGAGTCCGTGCTCGCGTTCTCGGCGGGTACGTACTCCCGTGCGTTCTCGGCGAGTACATACTCACCGAGAACGCGAGTACGTACTCGCGTACTTGGGTATTGATAAACGGCCAAGGTAAAGATGCCATCTTATGGGTCCCAGCTCTAAGGGGGCGTGTCAGAGTGTTTACCTGGATAAATAAGGATGCATGCGTGATTTTTTCCAAAAGCTGATTGCAGCTTCTACCTCGTATAAAACAGGGAAACATCCTCACCGCCAGTGCAGAAGTGCAGCTTCCGTATTTGTTGCGTCTCATCGAGAAAAACACGATTGGCTAAAGAGACAACCAGGAAACAAGAACAAGTAAATAAGAGAAAGCATGATGTCTGATACAGTCGATCAGACAGATCATTACCCACATATACAAAACCAACTATGATGCACAATATAAAACAGGTGACTGGGTGTGTGTCTGTCTGTGTGTGCCCTGTGGTAGACCCGTCCAGGGCGTACCCTGTACCCACAGGCACCTGGGAAAGTTTTAGCCCACCCCCCGTGACTCTGACCTGGATGAGAGGAAGAGAATGGATGAAAAATATGAGCCACAGAAAACAGAACAACCGATGAAGCCATGAGAAATACACAGAAAGCCTAAACTGAGCTGGCGTCGCTTCGAGGACTCTGATCGTTCCACTGACTGTTGACTCGTTTAAGCTAACTGACCCATCCTGCTGTAACCAGGCAGACCAACTAATATGTACCAACAGAGAGACTGATGCTTAATAATGATTAAATAATAATGTTCAATAATAATAAATGGTGTGTTACTGCCACCTGCTGGTGTGGAGTGTGAACTGCAGCCAAACAGAGTCCGGGCTGTAGCAGTACTGGAAGAAAATGTTAGATGAACTGGAGCTCTGTGAGTTAGGACTGGTTTTAAATGACGTTTACTTCATTTATTTAAGGTACTTAGAAGGATGAATGTCTGCTCGCTTTAGCTCATGGTACAGCCGCCTTCATATCAACATGCGTGCAAACGATAAGTGTTGCTAGGCAATAGTTTTACATCCATTTCTAAGGAGTCAAAATGACATGTCGGGCAGTTTTAGGTGGTCTTAATCTTTTTCTTTTGCTCACACACAACTCAAAATTCCCTGTTTGATGAAAAAGTCCATTTCAGGAAAAGTTGTGAACATGTTTTGTTTGAATTATAACAGAGTTATATGAATTTCAAAATGTCAGCCGGTGTTAAAGGACGGCTTCACTTCCTGCTTTTCGCCTGATCCGAGGTCTCGTTTAGTGCCTGATGTGGTGTGGACGGTTTGTGGGGACGAGCGAGAGTGTTCTCTCACTTTATATTGGGATTAACAAGCTTCAGATGAAGCTTTGACACATGAAAGGCTTTGACTTTATTGAAACAGAGCCAATCAAACAGATTGATTGATTGGAGTGATGATAGGATCGATAATTGCTGCTGGAGTCAAACCTCTGAGATCACAGGGATTGAAGAAAATCAGGATATTTGAGTCTGTGGTTTTTATTTATTTTATTTATTATTTTTTCACCTGTCCCGTTTGGATCTTTAGCTGTCAGAATTGTTGTCTGAAGGCCAAGAAAGATGCCAAGCAGATTTACCAAGTGGATCATCATGGCCATATTGGTCCATTTGATTGACCTTTATTATAATTATGTATTTATTTGATTTGATTTTCGGTTGTTACAGACGGGACAGACATGACTGGGGGATAGGACAGGGAGAAAGAGTGAAAGAAAGAGAGGGGAGAAGAGAAAAAAAAAGAAATACAAACAAAACATCTGGATCACCTGTATGGAGATAAGAAAAAACAGAAGAGAAAACAAACAAAAAAGAGCAACATAATAAATACAGCACCATCACAATAAACTAGCTAGCAGTAGATAACAGTAGATACTAAATATTAAATGTTATTGTGCAGCACGCAAGATAGACAGCGCACAATGTGCTTTGAGGTAGCAGCCAAGAAAGGTGTAGTTTGTGTCTGTGAACACCCGTGTGTACACCTGTGTGCACACCTGTGTGGATAAGCACGCTTGTATTCAAAAGGTTTCTCCCTGTGACGATCTGCTAGGGAGTGTGGAGAGCCATAGCCCCGTCCCCCAGGGCATGAAGCAGGTATGGAGGAGATCCAGGCCCCAGACATCCAGAGGCCCCAGAATACGAGGACCCAAGGAGGACCACCAAAGGGGCAAACGTGCCACCCTCCTGGGAAGAGCTGAGGAGAGCCCCAAACGAGAGGTCACCCAGCAGCAATGGAGTAAAGGCCAGAGGGGGTTGCAGTGACGTGCCCGCGGACTCTGCCGGCAGCCAGCTGTGCCAGAGAGGACCGAGCCCCAGACCCAGAGGCCTGAGGGCACCCCACCCCTCGGAAGGGGCCCAGCCGGGCCACAGGCGCCAGGCCCCGCCAATCGGCCACCAGGAGTGAGCCGGTACATACATGAGCTCCCAGCCTCAGACACCAAGAACCACCAGCACACCAACGTCTGAGGGCCTCAGCCACTGGCAGGGAGTGTGGTGAGGGGAGATAGGCCTCCATACCTCGGAGAGCCTGAGATGTTCCCAGAGAGGTCGAGTCTAAGACCCGACCTGACATATAGACACAGACGAACAGGCACACGCAGACTCAAACGTGTATTCCCACCCCCATATGCACAACCAAATACTCGGCACTCACCTGATGTGGAGACAGACACAAATAGACACTGTACACACATTCACACTCCCCAAACATACTCTATATCCCAGGTCTGGGTACCCCTGCACCCAGAGGGGCAAACCATACCCAGACCCAGGAGATGTAACCCTTCTCTCTGGGGTGGAGGAAAGCAGACCGCCTCCTTATCTGCAGTAGCAGGGACGCCCCGCATCACAGACCCCAATCCGACGGCCAGCACCTCCTCCCAGCCCCCCAGCCCCGACGGTTAACAGAACGGGGGTGAGTGAAGACCCCAAACCTCCCTCCGCCCGCTCATATGCAGTGTTGCTGCGTGCTGTTGTAAAGTGCATTTAAAACACAGGAGAGCATGGTGCTTCCTGCCAGAGAGCAGCACGGCTCCTCCAGAAAACCCTCAGTGTCTATATGCATTAAAATTGAGGGTAGGGCACCAGCGCCAGAGGTGGGTTGGAATACACAGAACATCCTCTGGGCACTGTATAACGTGCCCACCCCCAAGGCCCTATATGTATGTGTTATGAGAGTGTGAGTAATGTGGTCGTCTAGGTTGCAGAATAAAATTGAGGCACAGGCGGCCAGAAGGGGACAGAGGGGGAGTGCCTCCCCTGCACCCTGGTGACACACCTGCACCCCAAGCCCTGCATGTGTGGGTGTGGTGGAGCGGGAAGAGGGAGGCAGCTGAGGATGGGGAGGGAAGAAAGGGAGGGAGAAGCGGCCCCTCCTTGGGGCCAGCTCCCCCGCTGACCCCAGTAGGCACCCCCACACCCTGGAGTCTGTGGTTTCTGCTCAGTGAGCATGCTCAGAGTGAGCGTCCTCAGCTCTGTGACCATGACAGCTTCTGGGTGGACTAGCACACTGCGAGCCTGGACTGAGTGGACCCCGGAGTCCTTGGTTCCGTTTGTCCTCGGCCTGAGACGGAGACACTTTACTGATGTGGGACTTTCTGGGTTTCTGCATCAAACTGAGTTGAAAGATTTGTGTGCAGACAGAGTTTTAGAGCGATATCGTGACAGAAATGTGAACTTCTAACAGGAAAAACTGACAGAACTCCAATAAGCTGTAATAATAAGAGTCAGAGCTGTTAATGTGAATGGAGCCATTAAAATACAGATCAAAGTGCTGTGAGTAGGATGGGACATAAAAACAAAGGTTTAAAGCTTCAGTCAGATCCTAAAAACACTGAAAGTACTAAACTAAGATGGGTGTAGATCCCGCACGCTGAGGGAGGAGTCGTACCGTGCAGACGGTGTCTGATGGGCTGAGAGCTGCTGACCTCACAGAAACGCAGCCTTTATATACCCGACACTGATCCTGTGACCCGAAGGATTCTTAGGAAAAAGTGAGCGTATTACTCGGTACCCTGACCCACTCGCCAGTTTCCACAGAACTCATGCTGACTTCCTGCCACAGCTAACCACCACAAGAAACGCCATCTTTATACACCAGTGCACCAAATCACAGGCTGTTTCCACATAAGACTGAAAGTCCCAGCCAGGAGACCATCCTGGTATCAGGTTAACACACACCTGTCCCACAGGCTCCACGTTGAAAATTTACCCACAGTGCATTTTCCTCTAAGTCAAAGACATCAAACTGTGATGTGTGTCCTGATACTGATGATCACTGCATCAACAACATTGTGAGTTTTGCAGTGGGTGTAAAAGTATTTGCAGTTTTTCAGCCCTGAAAGTTTTCTGGACTTGTGAAGTAAAGAAAAATCATTCAAAAGGGTCAAATTTGTAGTTTTAACTCATTTATGTGGAAAAACCTTAATTTAAAATGTAAATCTTTGTTTGGCAGACACACGAGGTCATGTGGCTCACTGGCTTCACATCAAACCTGCAGAGTCCAACTTATCATCATCGCAGTACGTGTGAGGAAGTGTTGGAGTTGGTGCACGGCGGACGCCTTCAGTGGGCCCCGCCTCTCGCCCTCACACAGCCGGGATAGGCTCCAGAATTTCTGCCTACGTTCATTTTTGTATTTCAAAAAAATGATTTGTTAAACGTGTTTGTGGGTTTAAAAATGTAAAGAATATAACTTTTTCTTCTCTAATTTTATGATTTTGTCTGATTTTAGATCCAAATGTGAGTTTGTGCCGGAGCACAGCGGGCGTACGCTCCCCGTGGTGCGTCACGTCCCTGTCCAGTGGGCTGGATTCTGGCCCCTGAGCCTTATGTTTGGCTTGTCTGAGGGCTGCAGTTCACACTCCACGCCAGCCGGTGGCGGTAACGCACCGTGTAGTTGTTTTCCAGCCACCAATAAATTTCGAGCAGCCGGGGTGGTGGACGCTGATTGGTCGGCGGACCGGACTCGAGGCTTCTTATTGAATCAGTCTTCAATAATCAGTCGTGATCCGAACTCCACGTGCGTTAGAGACGTGGACCGGGACGCTCCACGTGGACGTGTCCGCGGGGTCGACCAGGTGAGCCGTAGGGTTCCCAGGACCCACTTCCGGTGTTTCTGTGTGTTTTATTTCTCTGCTCGTGTTGGTGAATATTCTGCAGTCGATTTAAATGATGTAAGGACATGCGTGACGTCATTCACAGACTCGGTGCTACATCATAAATAATCCTTCCGGTCACTTTAGTGTCGTTGTGTAAGTGTCGTGTTTATGTCTCAGTGACCGTGCGTGGATTCACAACAGCTGCTGTGGTGCTCCGCTCCGGTCAGCAGTGGCTCACGGGAGCAGTTCACTCCCTCCTCCACCTGTGGTCCACAGTCACCCCGTCCCACCCTGCTGTCTGGTGCTGCTAACACCCGGGTGTATTTGACACACTCGTGTGTTTTAGTTTCTTCTTCTCTGTCACAGTTCAGGGTTGTTTGTCCGTCGCTTCTCCCTGATCGCTGTTCTTCAGTCCAGCGTCAGTAATGGAAATGAACCAACGGGCTGTCCGGCTCACAGCGGGTAATCTGCCCGGTATGCCAGATTACCCGTCCGGTGTTCTGGGAATCCATCCTACCCGGTGTTTCTGCGCATGCGCACAACACGAAATTAAGTGGCAAACCGTCCTACCTTTGTGAATGTCACCTACAAGCATACTTTAACGCAGTGGTTCCCAAACTTTTTTTGCTGGGCCCCCCTTTGTTTTACAAGAAAAATGTTCGCGCCCCCCCCCCCCCCCCCCCCCTCCTCCAACCACACACACCCATATTTTGCTCCATTGCGGTTTATTTCACACCTCAAACATTTAGTAAACAATTAAGCAAATACAAGTAATCTGCAATAAATTACAGGTAGTAATAAAATAAACTACTAACTCTTTTACGCTGCGTCCGCACCTACACGGGTATTTTTGGAAACGCAGCTGTTTCGTCCACACGTAAACGGCGTTTACGAATCACCGAAAACGGAGATTTTCAAAAACTCCTTTTTTGCGTTTCCGTGTGGACGATGAATTGCAGAATGGCAGATAGAGACACAATACTGTTAATCTGACTGTCTGCAGGTTTTACACGCTTACATACACACGCAGTTACTGTCCCTCCATTTAGAAAGGCAGAGGCGTCACGGTGTGATTATATTACATGTAGTTGTTTTTTCCTGTGTAATAATATTCAACATTGCTATCAATACATTTTTCAAAAAATGTCTCTCTGTGCAAAATGGGTTTAAAAACATAAACAGCTGTGGGACACTGTTTGTCTGTGACGAGGGAACAAATCGTGGCAGGATCAGCCTGATATTATTTGTATCCCGCTGTAACTTTACTGTATAAAGAGCTAACATCTCCAACATGTCAGGAGTAGTTAGTCATTACAACAAGTGTTTGTGAACTAAAAATCAAGAATGTGGGATACTGTTTGTCCGTGATTTGGAGAGCCCAGCGCTGCTCCCGACGCAGGGAAAACCAGTCCTGCAGGGGAGACCTACCTCAGCACTTGTGCAGGTGAAGCCAAAGGGAAGATTTGCTTCACCATATTTTCTAGTCTTTGGCTTAGAATGAAGCTGGTTTGGAAACATATTCAGCGATGCTTCATCTCCTGCTTTGTGTATGTGGAGGCCCCCCCCCCTGCGGGCCCCACACTTTGGGAAGGTCTGCTTTAACCCTTTAAGACCTACCATAGAACCAAGTCCGCCAGAGCTTATATTATATTTTTACATGCTGTAGTGCCAATTTTGGGAGCATTTCAAGTTGATATACATCAATACAACCATTACAGCCCAAATTTTAATAATATGTATGCATTAAGTTCATAGTAATTACATAAATTGCAAAAAAGTGCAATAAACTACAAAAAAATTGAAAATCGTTTTTGTTTTGTTAACATATATTTCTAGTTAGAGAAATTTAAGAGGCTTATCCCTCAAAACTGTAAATACAAAAAAGTTGCACAAACTAGTTTCCCACCACAGGACATTTATTTGAAGTGTCTTCATAGTTTTACTTTTGAAATACACCAATTTTTATATACTGCAGGAAAAACGAAAATAAATATTATAGTGCAAATTTGCAAAAAAGCAGCATATGCATCAAAATAAACTATTTCCAGCAGTGCAATTTGAGTTCTAAGCATCCCAGAAACGACACAGAAAGTCATAAAGTCAAAGATAACTTTTAAAAACACCAGTATAGGCTCTGAGGCCCTGACAGTAAAAAAAAAAACTACATTTCCGCGAAAATGACGTCACTTCCGGTTTCGGGCAGGTAATGGCGGACATGCGAAAGTTCGCGCTGACGTCTATTCCAACGTAGGAAGTGTTATGAACAGCTGATCGGATCGGCAAAGCGTGTTTCTGGAATATTATGTTTTTGTTGCTGCAAGCGCTTTTTATGCAGTTTTTGCAAAGCTATATGTGGAAGGAAACCGTGACCTAGGACAAGCTGATGGCATAAGATGTAAGTACAACTTCTCCGGTTTCATATGCAAAAAAAATTATTGCGCTAGCTTACGTGGTTGCAGTGATACAGGGATTTAAAAATAGATACGCAAATTGTAGCGGGGGCGCTACGCTCGGCTCTAAAGGGTTAACGGGTAAAATGAAGTGGCAAACCATCCTGGCTGTATGAATATGACCTACAAGCATACTCTGATGGGCAAAGTTAAGTGGCAGACCGTCATACCAACTTAAATTTGTGCTGGAATTACTCTGTGACAGCAGAAATGTGCATAAACTACTTACGGTAGGACGTTTTGCCAAGTAGGATGGTTTGTCAGAACACCGGTGCTGACAGCTTGAGTGGAGGCTGACGGAGAGGCGAGTTTCCTAAAAGAGATCAGCCGCACTTCACTGAGGCTCAGCCTTCATCAGTCTCCAAAACACCTGCTGATCAGAATTATTGATGGTCACAGATCTAAAAATGACCCCGTGGGTCTCTGTGTCACAGAGTACTGTAATCCAGATGTGACGGTAGCGAAGGTGTCCAGCAGGTGTGGCTGTGGAGCTGCTGTCAGGTGCACAAACACCAACACTGTAGCTCCCTAAAAACTGAAACCATGTTGTGGACTCAGCTAAACTACATTTATTGAGGAAATATCTTTGTTTTCATTTGTTAGTTTGATAGAACGTGTTTATTGTGTTTAAATATCTTTGCTGCGTTTCATAAATAAATTTGTCATAAATACAATGATATTGGGAAAAAGACTGAAGCGAATGAAAAGCCACTCTGGAAACCTGCTGAAGCTGAAATTCAACATAAAATGAAGACTAGTAAGAAAATAAAGTGTAATAACTGTGCGAGGGGGCGGGGCTTTATTCATGTCTGAATGTCTTTGAGACTCCGAATGTTTAATTTCAGCTTTTCTTTGCTGACTCTGCAGACTGTAATGGAAGCTGCGGCCAGCAGGGGGCAGCAGGTGGTTTTACCTGAAGTCATTACAGCTGAAGTTCTGTGTCTGTGAATGATGCATGCTGGGAAAACGGACCGAGAGCCGCTGTGACATCAGCACAGGTGAGCAGGTGGGTGAGATTCTGGGACGTGCTCAGACTGAGGTGTGTCACATGACCCTGCTGCTCTAAAGGCTCCACCTCCACTCAGCTGAGAGCAGGAAACGAAGCAGGAGCCGGGGAGTCTGCTCGTCCTCAGTGTTTACATGAAACTAATAAATACGATTGTCAATAGTCAATGAACCAGTGTTTTTGAGTCCTCTTAAATCTGACTTCTTTAAAGGGCCAGTTCACCCAAAAACACTAAAAACCTCCACCGTCACCTTTCGCTCTACCTGGAAGTGATGTAATAAAAGGCCGACTGAAGCCCCTCCCACAGCAGTCTGTTCACAGAGGGGAGGGGCCGTGACAAAACCGGACTGAAGCGTACTCTGATCCAGGCAGCACGTGGCGTCCGCGACTTCCACATTGTCCACGGCCAGAATCTAACCATCAGTTTGTGTTCCTGCAGGTGGCTCTGCTCTCTGATTGGATCCTGAGCTGTGATGTCATTGGTGACGCCTCAGCCACAAAGGTGAGGTTTGATGTGTCTGTGGTGATGTCACAGGGTGGGCGGGTCTTCTGGGAGATGATGTGAACAAAAGGCCGAATTGTAGCGCCCCTGCCAGGCAGTGTGTTCTCAGAGCGGGGCGCCGTGACAAAGACCGACCGAAGCGTTCGTCTGATCCCAGAGCGTCACGTGACCCGACAGCTGACTGAGCAGGTTGGGTCACGTGACCGAAACAGTTTTATTCCCATGTTCAGCAAACTTCCTGTTTTTCTTCTTCTGCAGTTTCCTGACGGCGTCCTGTGTGAGCGCGGTGTCAGGATGGTCTGTGGCTGTGCCGCAGTAAAGAGGAGGAGTTCTGACCACGCCTCTCTGCGGTCTGTGAGCCCAGCTGTGGATCATGTGATGACCGTGGTGGATTATAAGTGGACAGGCTCGCTCTGATCCACACTCTCCCCCAGCTGTGTCGTTTAAGCCAGTTTGGGACAATTTGTTTTTAAGCTATAAATATTTTTAAACAGCCAAATGCAGCAAATCTCACACTGACCAAAACTCTGCAGATTAATGTTCAGTATATTTATTTATTCATGGGAATAAAAAACAAACAAACTCCAGTTTAAAGAAAATTTGAATTTCATGCTTCCTGCTTCTCGTTATGGAGAGTCAGGAGTGCCAAAATGAATTAAATTTATCACTAAATGGTTCAAAGTCATTGATTAACACTGGAAATAAATTATTAAATATATAAATGATGAAATTACAATTCAATTAAGTTAATGCACTTGTTGTTCAGATTTAAATAGAATGGCGAGGAAATGATTAAGACGTAAACCTAACGGGGGCTAAATAAGTATAAATATAAATAAGTATAAATATAAATAAGTATGTACTTCTGCCTACTCCTTTTCAAACAACTGAATGGAATAATATTATGGACTGTTGGTGAATGTATGTGTTCGAAATAAAAATGAACTGAACATTGAATAAATTACTGATTTACAATTTAAATTCATGACAAATTTAAAAGATTATTTAATGATGTATTTAATTCATTCATTTTGGGACTCCTGGCCCTCCATATTAAATGGTTACGGCTCAAATGGGAGACGCCCCCAAGGGTGGTGGAGAATGACCGAGCTAAGATCCTGTGGGACTTCCAGATACAGACGGACAAAATGGTGGTGGCTAACCAACCGGACATAGTGGTGGTAGACAAACAGAAGAAGACGGCCGTAGTGATCGATGTAGCGGTTCCGAATGACAGCAATATCAGGAAGAAGGAACACGAGAAGCTGGAAATACCAAGGGCTCAGAGAAGAGCTGGAGAAGATGTGGAGGGTGAAGGTAACGGTGGTCCCCGTGGTAATCGGAGCACTAGGTACGGTGACTCCCAAGCTAGGCGAGTGGCTCCAGCAGATCCCGGGAACAACATCGGAGATCTCTGTCCAGAAGAGCGCAGTCCTGGGAACAGCTAAGATACTGCAGGACCCTCAAGCTCCCAGGTCTCTGGTAGAGGACCCGAGCTTGAAGGATAAACCGCCTGCAGGGGCGAGGGGGGGGGGATAATTATGTATATCTATATCTCATATATACAGTGTTGGTCAAGTTACTTGAAAAAAGTAATTAGTTACTAATTATTAATTACTTCTCCAAGAATGTAATCCTGTTACTTTCCTGCTTACTTATTTTCAGAAGTAATTGGTTACATTATTACTTAGTTACTTTTAAAAAACATGATACTCAACCTGAATATGTAACAGCAACAGACCTTTCAGCCCAATTCTATTTATTCTGCATAATCATCATATAAAACTGAATCAAATGAAAAAGTCTCGTTTTAAAACTTGTTTTAATCTTTTAACTTTATGCATCCAGCAAAGATTAAATTCTTTGCAGCGTCTCTGACTGAAGAAATGTGTTTAACACTTAAACCTGTGTTCTGCATATTCCAGCATAAAATAAAATCATGTTTTTTGGAACCCGCTCTGTCAAACAGATGCAAGTGAAACAGTAGAAATGAATAAAATCAAAGACTGAGCAGCTCTTACGTCTATTGTCAGCTGTTTAGCAGGAGTGGGGCGGGTGGAGGTTTGCCCACAGCGGTCATGTCAGTGGGGGGATCCGTGGATTTCTCTGTGAGTGTCACGTTCCCGTGGCAGCGTGCTCGCTGCTCGCTCAGATTTGAAGTTTAATTTTTCGCTGTAGAAAGAAGTTTTCTTCCCACGCAAAGTGTAGAGCGGACGCTAATGTTTGTGTCACTTTTTATACAATCAAACTCAAAGTAATGTGATTACTTCCACACTTTAAACGCTGCCTGGTGGTACATCACTGAGCCAGGCTGTCGTTCCCACATCCCTCAAAGCCTCCACCATCGTTCCTGTACTGAAGAGGTCGTCTCCCTCCTGCTTTAACGACCTCCGTCCGGTCGCACTCACCCCCATCACTATTTTCAAAACATACAATATTTCTTTCCATTGCTTTGCTGATGACATTCAAATATATTTTCCTTTGAGCTTGAATGTCACAGATCCATTGCACACATTGTTTAACTGTTGTCATGATGTCAGAGTCTGGTAATCTCAAAACTCTCACTTTGAATGACAGTAAAACTGAAGTTATTGTCTTTACAGCCATGTCCCTCTGAACCGACTAACCGATACCCTTGGCCCCCTGCTAGCTACCTCTCCCACACTGTAGAGACTCAGGGGTACTCTTGGAAAGCTCCTTCAAATTAGAGAAGCAAGTATCCACAGTGGTTAAATGAAGTTTCTATCAACTACGTCAAATTTCTAAAGCCAAACCTTTTCTTTCCCTCAAGGACCTTGAGAAGCTGATTCGTGCATTCATTACTTCGGGACTAGACTGCTGTAACTCCCTTTTTTTGGCCTCCCTCGCTCCTCTCTCTACCGTTTGCATTAGTACAGAACGCTGCTGCACGCCTTTTATCAGCTGCATGATCATATGACTCAGGTTTTAGCGAACTTACACTGGCTTCCTGTCAAATTTGCATTGATTTTAAAATTCTTCTACTCACTTATAAAATTTTAAACAATATGGCGCCTAGCTATTTAACAGAACTTCTCCATTTGTATAATCCTAAAAAAGCAGTAAGATCCTCTAATCAGATGCTCTTATTCAACCTAAGTCCAGGCTGAAACAGAGGTGATCGTGCCTTTGCTATCGCAGCACCTAGACTATGGAACAATCTCCCTATTCCCATTCGCACTTCTGAGTCTATCTTTCATCTCACTTAAAGACTCATCTTTTTACTTTGGCCGTGACTTAAGTTAGTTACCTTTGACCTTTACCTACTAAAACACTGTCAAACCTAAAATGAGGACGTGGGCCCAGCGAGTGAAATGGTAAATTATTTTACTCGCTCTTAATTTGAGAAGCACTTTGATCGACATTGTTGTTTTTAAACGTGCTATATAAATACATATAAATGAAGCTTTGAACGGTTAGCCAAGACATCTCTTCCCTCCAACCTGGACCCGTTTCAGTTCACATACCGACTGCACACCACCACACAGCTCCAACCTTTTCATCATTTTTGCAGACGACACAACTGTGGTCGGTCACATCAGCAACAACGATGAGACCTACTACAGGAGTGAAGTTAAACATCTGGCCGAGTGGTGCAGCAACAACAACAACCTGTCCCTGAATGTGGAGAAGACCAAGGAGATCATCACAGACTTCAGGAGAACTCACACCCTGCACACCCCACTAACCATCAACGGTGCTGCTGTGGAGGGTAAGCAGCACCAAGTTCCTGGGTGTGCACATCTCAGAAGATCTCTCCTGGTCAGCAAAGCCCAACAGCGACTCTACTTCCTCTGCAAACTGATGACAGCGAGAGCATCAACCTCCACTATGAGCACCTTCTACAGAGGCACCGTGGAGAGCATCCTCACAGCTGCATCACTGTGTGGTGTGGCTCCTGGGTGCTGCTGGAAACAGCTGCAATGAGAGCAGCAGAGAGGATTGTGGGTACCTCTGTTCCATCCCTCCAGACAGGGGCGGATCTAGAGAAATTTTCTTAGGGTGGCATGAGGGTGGCAAAGAAATCAAATGGGGTGGCAAAATCAAAGCCTTTTTTTCCCCCCAAACACATATGCAGGTGGTTATATATGGTTAAAATGATTCAAATGCAGTAAGCATACACGTTTTTCATATAAATATAGTCTATAACTTAATTATTGTCTGTAGCCCACATAATTAAACACTGTAGTTACATAAAACATGTGAGTTTTGATGCTATGTACTGTATAGCCTGTATAATAAATAAATATGTAGCCCAATAAGTATAAACTCCAGAAAACTACACAACATGGGACGGTTCATTTACAAACGCAAGTCTAAGTCTTCACACTGTTTTTTGTTAGAAAACAGTCACATTGTTACAGCTTAAATTACACAAAATTTCAAAAATCTGCACTGTCATGAACAAAAATTTAAACCTAATTTTTCATGATTTGTTGGATTAACCCTCTGAGGTCTGAAATACAACCGGCCATTTTTGACTCCTTTTGAGTTTCCGTTTGTATTTCACCCTCAAATTGTTTAATTTTATTTTTTCTCTCCTTGCCTTGTTTGGTTTCTTTTCAGCTCAACTGAATTTAGTTGTTTTTTTTTCACTGACATACTGCATTAGTGTTACTGATCTGAAATCACACAAAGAACTTAAAATCCTAGTAGTATTTTTTACTGTAAAAAAACCACAGACATGTTGAGTCAATATAAATTGTACATTTTGTAAACATATACAATTATTTATCTAAAAATGCAGCCAATACACCTGACGTTTTTTTCATTTTGTACAGCTATTTAAAAATATTACTAAAACTAAAATGAGAGAACAATCAGGTGTCGCAATAAGATGCCCCACAAATGCCAGTAAAAAAAAAGAAAAGAAAAAAGTTTGTCCACCAAAAGACAGAGGAGAGCAGCACAGGGATAAACCTGCAGCCTGACAACAGGAGGTGTATCACTCTGCTGGGTTTCTACTTAGTGACTGTGTTTACAAATCTGCCTTTGTGACATTCATTAGTGCCCTCACTGACACACAAAACAAAACAACAACTACACAACAGAACAACACGACACACTAAGTATACACTCCACACTAAACGTCACAAATCTCCCACATCTAAAAACTCTCTCTCTCTCTCTCTCACTCGCTCGCTCTGTCTCGCTGCCGTTACCGTCACTCCCAAAACTTTTCCCTCTTCCTAAACAACCAAATCCCACATGTTGACTTTTTTTTAATTGGTCGATGTGGTGCATTTTTCCACCGATAGGAAAGAGGTGGCTTTTTTCCCTTTCTTTACTGTTTTTGTGCTGTCCTTAGAAAACGCTTAAAACACACAAAAACGTGACGACAGTATTTAGAAAAAAGCGTGGCTTATATATATTATCATAACTCTGGATTTACTGGCCTGTAATTAAAATTTAAAAACTTTGAAGTCCGAACTTTCAGTGTGGGCTGAAACAGAGACTCAGCGGCTGTAGCTTGTTGCTGTCAGCTTACATCAGTCATGTGATTTGGAGGTGCAGCGTGTTCGTGGACCACAGAGGGTTAATATCACTCACCTTCCTTCCATTTCCAGACTGTAACATCCAAACACCTGTGTAAAATCTGACATTCCCATGGTGTTGTTCAAAATGTGCTCTGGCACAATCATGCTTGGGTCCTGCTATGGGTTGAACCATTTGTTAATGGTGGAGGGGGGGAACACTACGCAATATATTCAGTTTTAGCATTTATATTCACTGTTGACTGTAACTACGCTCAAACTGTTAATGCTATCTTATTTTAATAAACAACACTGTCATATGCAAAACTGGGGTGGCACTTGGGGTGGCAAGGGATCATTTTAGGGTGGCACTTGCCACCCCATGCCACCCTTCTAGATCCGCCCCTGCCTCCAGGACATCTACTGCACCTGTCTCACCTGAAAGCCCTCTGCATCACAGGTGACTCCACCCATCCGTCCAACAGCTTCTTCAGTTTGCTGCTATCAGGAAGGAGACTGAAGAGCCTCGGGGCCAGAACCAGCAGACTGAGAGACAGCTTCATCCATCAGTTCTGTCAGGATGCTGAACTCTCTCTCACACCAACTCCAGACCTGCATCCACCTCTCCCCTCTGGACCCTCTAGGCATACAAAACTCTGAACCTCCACCATCGCCCTTCCACTGATTCCCCTCGGATTGTGTTGGAAACTGCTGTTTATGTAAGATTGTATTGAGTTGTATATAAGACTTTTATTTTATTTTTATCTTTGTGTTGTTTTAGTGTCACACTGAGGGCGGTGGGAGCATCGCTATTTCAAATTCCTGTGTATGATCTGTACATGTGGTCTTTGACAGTAACGCTGACTTTGATGATGCACCTCAGCCTGGCTCCTTTGATTGGTTGAGCTGAGCTCCACCTGCCCACAGCTCCAACTGGCCGAGAACCTAAAAAGAAGCAATTTAGGTGATGGAGGAGCTGCCTGAGAGCTTCTTCATGTCAGAGAGAGCACGCTTGAAGACGCACTCGGAGTTTGATCGTAGATTTATTGACTTAATTTGAAATGACTGACTCGAGTCAGGATTTGTCATTATTACTGTGAAATGTGGGAGATTTTTTTAGCGCTCTGAGAGCTTCTTGTCGCAGCGGAGGGTTAGCTGTTGTTTTTAAAGCCCACTTCGACGTTAAGCAGCTATCCTCATCGACACGCTGCACCAGCTTTCAGCTCTGTTTGCGTGAACTTCCCTTCGCTGCTGTGTGCAGTAGTTTACCGGCCTCTTAGATATAATAAGGATTTTTTATCTGAGTGTTCGGACTTCCACGATACGACCAGATCCTGCTGCTCAGTGATTTCAACATCCACCTGTGTTACCCAGAGTAGCACCTGGGACTTAGTGAACTCTTTTAATCTCATTCAGCTTGTTACGGGTGCCACTCAAGAAGGTGGTCACGCATTGTCCTCGGTGTTATCATACGGGTTATCTGTCTGTAACTTACCTGTCGAGGATGCTGTATTCTCTGACCGAGTTGTTCCTCTTAGTCCTGCTGTTAAACGGGTTCCACCTGTGCGACGCCGTCGTGCCTTCGGCTCAGATACTGCTGAGCATTTTTCTACACAGTACATACGAAGGCCCTCCTCATATGTACTGTTTGATTGGTCACGATGAACCTGAGTCCAAAGAGGACGTATCTACTGCTGTGATTACTGCGAGGTTCAGTGTGAACTCGGGTTTCTGCTAAATGAAGTCATGTATTGATCCTGCTGAGCTCACCTTACTCTGCTAACAAGCAACAGATGAAGCTTTGACACACGACACAGAGAGATTTCAGATGCTAAACAGACTTTATTGAAACAGAGACAATCATCAGAATAAAGTGATACAGAGCTAATCAATCAGATTGGTTGGAGGATCAATGATCGCTGGTGGAGACAAACCTCTGAGATCACAGTGATTGAACATCATTAAAGAAAGAAACCATCATCAAACCTCTGGGTTTCTGCTCACTTCTTTTACCATGACCGCTCTCACTTATGATAGCACAGGTACACGGGAGCAGCTCTTGGGTTGCCTGTGTTGAGGTTTTCTGGGTTCACGTTGAGCCCGTCATTCTCATACGCCTGCTTAGCTGCTGGGTCGGCGAGCACGGTGACGGCCTTGATGGGGGCGCTGCCGCTGTCTTTCTTGTACCACAGGAACACCTCCTTTCCTTCAGTGCCCTCGTTCAGATCCTGGTTCACGATTTCATAGTCTTGGTCTTGAAGGCTCTTTTGCGCGACGTCACCGGAGGAGATTTCCAGCTCACTGATGGCGTCCTTGGGGTCTGTGGTCTGACGGTACCAGATGAAGATGTAGGGCCCTCCTGCTCCCCTGTTGGTGTCTTCATCCACCCGGATGTAGCCATCATTGAAGTTGTCGTCATCTTCCTCAAATTTAGCAGTGGCCTTGATGTCACAGATGTAGGTGGGCTTCTCTCTCTTCAACCACAGATAGATCCAGTTTCCTCCAGCGCCGCGGTTCAGGTCACAGGCCAGTCTCTCCCAGCCCAGTTTATACTTGTAGGGTTCATCTGCAGCTTGTACAGAGACATCGAGTTTCCTGATGGGAACATCGTACTTTAAGGAACCTTTGTAGTACCACAGGTAGACAGGGCCTCCACATGCTCCCTCGTTGAGGTTTTTGTCGATCTTTTTGAACCCTGCACTGGACAGACCCGTGGACATCTCATCGTTGAAGGAAATCTGAATCCTGGTAATTGCATGGTCGCCTTTTTTGTACCAGAGGTACACGAAGTTTCCCCCGGCTCCTTCGTTCAGATTAACAAAGATTTTCTTGAAGCCTTGTTCACGGAGCGCGAACTCCTCGGCTTTGTTCAAAGACACTTGGAGCTCAGCGATGAAAGACATGATGGGTTCCTGCACCAAACAGAGTTGAACGAATCAAGAGTCAATCCAGATATAAAATGGTTTTAACAAGGGGAATCAGGATAGTGTGTAATAGTAATAATGGCAACAGCGCCGAGTAAGAAGCTCTTTAAAAGGACAAAATGCCAAAAGAACAATCTGCACACAATGACAGTATTCATGTGTTTTTATGATATTACAGTCTTCACTCTGAGCCTGAAACCATTAAACTGAACCCAGAGGAACATATGGGAAAAACTAGCTTATTACCACCTTTAATTAATAAGATGAAATTAGTGTTGGGAGATAATTTTAACCAGAATAAAATAAAGAGTGAAATGAGGTCGCCAAGTGAACGGCGGCAGACTTACGTGTGTGCAGACGTGGTCGGCTGGATGAGGTTTGCTGGACGGCTGCTGATCTCACACAGAAACATCCACATTTAAATACACAACAGACATGTGATTATGGTCACAATATCAACACACGTGGGTGATCGTCATCTGAAGAAAGTCATGGGCAGCTATTTAGGATTGTAGTGGAATGATTGATGATGATTATTGTGAGTTATACTGAAAAGGAAAAATAATAAGCGTTAAATAAACAAAGAAGGTTTCAAACATTACTGATTATGTGTATAAAGTTTTATGTGTTCGTCATTTCTGTCTAATGAAAACAGTCCAAGTTTGGGAAATGAAGAAATGAAGATAGAGTGGAAAGAAGTGGCACAGTCAGCACTGTGGCAGCACAGCTGATCCACAGACTCTTTCATTTCACTTTCATTTCTCTGTAAATGTAGTTTTGCTTTAGAATTGGACTTTCCTGATTTTGTTTCCTCCTTCATAAAGTCCACGTTGTCCATTTTGGGTAACCAACATAAAGAAAGATAAAGATTTCTTTGCTCAGTGCTCTGGCATTGTAAAGTGAAGCTGGAGCAGGGCTAACGTTTCAGCAGACTAGCATACACAGAATAAAATGTATGAGTATGAAAGTGTGACAGGCGGACTAGGCTGGTACAGAGTGTGGGACTCTGTACTGGTTTAGTTCTTTGGATAGAAGGGAAGCACTGGGAGTAGTGGTCACCAGAAGTGTGTTTCTAAGAAGAGAGGAGAGCAGTGTTAATCCAAGGTTTTCATGCAGGTGGGAGCTGAAGGTTACTGCTGGTGAGGTGGGAATTCTGAACAAGGCCGAGAACATCTGGAGACAGCGTTGACAATATGTGGAACTACTAGATACTGCAACCGAAACACGGGGAGCCGATTTATCGCTGTGGGTAAGCAGATAATGTGCCAGCTGATGAACGTGTTCCTCTGTGAGCTGCAGCCGTCCCTGGCAGGCCCCGAGCAGCCGGGGAAACAGGACGGCTGGGTGACTGTGAGGTGGAAGCAGAGTCTTAAACAGAAGCCCCAGCTGCACCACCAACCTGTTCATGTGTCTAGCTAGCCTAACGATTTCCGCCCAGTGGCTCTTACTCCAGTCATCTCGAAGTGTCTCGAGAAACTGGTCAGAACTCACATCATTCAAGGACTCCCAGCCACATTCGATCTCCACCAGTTTGCATACAGGAAGAACAGATCAACAGAAGGTGCCATAGCCATAGCCCTCCATACAACCCTAACTCACTTTGAACAAAAGGACAGCTACGTCAGGCTTCTTTTTATTGATTTTAGCTCAGCTTTTAACACCATCGTCCCTGCCAGGCTGGTAACCAAACTACACGACCTCGGCCTCCTACACTCCACCTGTCTCTGGATCAAGGACTTCCTCAGTGATCGCCCACAGAGAGTCAAAGTAGGGACCCATCTGTCCTCAGCACTCAGCCTCAACACCGGCATGTGTGCTGAGTCCCCTGCTGTACACTCTATACACTCACGACTGCACCCCCACCCACCCGTGCAACACCACTGTGAAGTTTGTGGACGACACATCTGTGATCGGGCTCATCACAGGGGCAGATGAGTCTGCCCCTGTGGAAAATCTGTCATTATGGTGCAACCACAACAACCTGGTCCTCAACACCACAAAAACTAAAGAAATAATAGCTGGAAGCTAGAAGGAGAAAATCTGACCCTCAGCCCTTACACAGGGACCGTGTGGAGAGGGTCTCTGACTTCATGCTCCTGGGCTTCACCTGGGTGGTGACCTATCCTGGAAAACAAACACCACAGCATGATCAAGAAGGCACAGCAGCGACTCCACTTCCTGAGGGTCCTGAAGAACAACGCCTCAGCCAAGGAGCTGCTAGTGTCCTTCTACAGGGGGTAGTGCACTGACATACTGCATCCCAGTGTGGTTTGTCAGCAGTACTGCTCAGGAGAGAGCATCAGGATCAACGGCTGTGCTCTTCACTCCCTGGAGGAGCTGTACAGCTGTTGAATGGGTATAAACCTCACTCAATCACTGGGGGGGATAGGCTTATGTGCCTGTCCCCCACGTGAACCACACCTTGCAGACTAATCTATGTATCATCTTCACTCAGACCTCATATATATAGCTTGATGTTTGCCTTGCACTCCTTTTACTCTGAGCACAATGAGTAGGCGACTGACCAAGCAGCTATCCATTGAAGAGGTTCTAGTCCAGCTTCTTGAGCATGATGAAGAGAGCGCTGAAATGGAACCAGAGATAGAGGAGGATGTCTAAGATGTGGAAGACAACACAGATTGTGATCCAGACTTTGAGGAGACTGACCAGTCAACAGATGGAGAAGGAGAGGCACCTGAGGAGACATTGCAGTCCAAGAGTGGACACTTGCTCTGGTCTTCATCCCCCCAGGATAGAGGAAGTAGAGCAAGAGCGGGAAACATAAAGATGGTGCCAGGGCCAACACAGTATGTGACATGTCATGTGGATGATATCAAGTCCAGCTTCCAACTCTTTCTTCCAGAAATGACAAACTGGCTGCCAGCAGGGACATTTGGGACAGGCGGGTGGAGCACCTACCAGTTATGTACTAACCAGGCCCTGAGGTGACAGTTGATGAGCGCCTGGTCCCTTTCAGAGGCCGCTGTCCCTTTAAGGTGTACGCTCCAAGCAAACCAGGGAAATATGGTGTAAAGATCTGGGTAGCATGTGACGCCAGCAGCAGCTATGCCTGACAAATGCAGGTCTGCATGGGGAAACGCAGTACTGGAAGGGCTGCAACAAAAACAGGTGATGCATGCTGTGCTGGACATGACAACTGGTATCCAAGGGTGCAATATCACATGTGACAACTTCCTCACATCATGTGCTCTTGGTCAGGAGCTGCTGAAAAGAAAGCTCAGCATGGTAGGACAAGAACAAGGCTGCACTGGTATCGACCAGAGGAAGAGAGGCACTCTCATCAAAATTTGCTTTCACTGACTGACACACACACACTGACACACAGACACACACACACACACACACTGACGCACACACACACACTGACACACACACACTGACACACACACACTGACACACACACACACACTGACGCACACACAGACACACACACTGACGCACACACACACACTGACACACACACACACACACACACTGACACACACACACTGACACACACACACACACACTGACACACACACTGACGCACACACACACACTGACACACACACACACACACAGACACACACACTGACGCACGCACACACACACTGACACACACACACACACACACACTGACACACACACACTGACACACACACACACACACTGACACACACACACACACTGACACACAGACACACACACACACACACACTGACGCACACACACACACTGACACACACACACACACACACACACACTGACACACACACACACACACTGACACACACACACACACACACTGACACACACACACACTGACACACTGACACACACACACTGACACACACACACTGACACACACACACACACACACACACACACTGACACACACACACTGACTGACACACACACACACACACACACACACTGACACACACACACACACACACACACACACCGACACACACACACACACTGACACACACACACACCGACAAACACACACACACTGACACACACACACACACACTGACACACACACACACACACACACACTGACACACACACACACACACACACCGACACACACACACACACTGACACACACACACCGACACACACACACACACACTGACACACACACACACACACTGACACACACACACTGACACACACACACACACACTGACACACACACACACACTGACACACACACACACACACACACACTGACACACACACACACACTGACACACACACTCTTGTGTCATATGTTCCCAAGAAGAATAGAAATGTCATCCTGATGAGCGCGCTACACAAAGGTGCTGCTTTCAGCGCCACAGAGGACAGGAAGCCCCCTGTGATCCAGGACGACAACAAGAACGAAGGAGGCGCTGACTGCCTCCTAAGATAAAGTTCATCCATCAGGCATTTGACATCTGAAAAAACAACCCGGGCTTAAGCCCAGTAAGCCACCCCCCCGCTCCGCCACTGGCCGGCAGTAATCAAAGGCAGCACTGAGCATGCTCAGTAATAAAATTGTTCACTGCAGTTCAAATCTTTATGTGTGTGTGTAAAAGCTGAGCGAATGGTTGAAGACTTACGTGCGTGCAGAGAGCGTTTTGCTGGATGAAGTCTTCTGGTTGGCTGAAGCTGATTCCACTCAGAAATGCCTGCATTTATTTACATAGCAGGCTGCTTGATAATGTGACGTGAAGGTTTCTTAAGAAATACATTTATGGCTGATTCAGGGACCTGATCCACCCACCTGTGACATTTACTTTGTTCCATGAAATCCATCACCAGTTATCGTGACAGAAACTTGGATCACTGCCCACAGGCTGCAGGTCTAAAGTGATGTCACCATCAGAGGTTCATGGAGGCCTGTTTCCAGGCCTTTATTTGACAGTTTAACAATTAAGAAGGTCCAAAGCTCCTCTGTGGCAGGTCTCAGACTCTGGAGTAGTCTGCCTCTAAATATTAGATCTGCACAAACACAAAACATTTTTCTGTTAACAGGCTTAGTTGTTATTATCTTATTGCATTATTCTCTCTTTTATATTTTATTGTGCATTTCACTTGTTTTAGTTGCATTTTAGTTTGTTAAGCACTTTGTGCAGTGTGAGTTGTTGGAAATGTGCTATATAAATAAACTTGACATTGACCATGATCTCCACCATAACTAAGGGCGCACAAGGCTGTGAGGCTGTGTTGTGAGGACAAACCCCGGTCAAAGATTTCAGGACTCAAGAAGTTTATTGTCATTTCGTATGGTGTTACCCAGCCTGACACCATGTTTCTCACCAGCCTCTACAGTGCAATAAACAATATCGTTTAAAAGGATAAATACAGTTTACAAAGAATAAGGGCGATCGTGGCTCAAGAGTTGGCAGTTTGTCTTGTAATCAGAAGGTTGCTGGTTTGAGCGCCGGCTCGGACAGTCTTGGTCGTTGTGTCCTTGGTCAAGACACTTCACCTACCGCCTACTGGTGTTGGTCAGAGGGGCCAATGGTGCGATATGGCAGCCTCGCTTCTGTCAGTCTGCCCCAGGGCAGCTGTGGCTACAACTGTAGCTCCACCAGTGTGTGAATGTGAGAGTGAATGAATAGTGGCATTGTAAAGCGCTATATAAATGCAATCCATTATTATTATCCATTAATAAGTTTATAAAGAGCAGGAATGAATTTCAACAATAGTTATAGATAAATAGCATAAAATCTAAGTTTCACAGAAGGTGATGGTTAAATTAGGTAGTGTGTGTATCTGGGGAGCAGTGATGGAATAACGGCGTTACTAACGGCGTTACTTTTTCAGTAACGAGTAATCTAACTAATTACTATTCCTATCATTACCGTTACTAACAAGAAAATGCAGTCCGTTACTATTTTTCAGCAAACAGATGGTTGAAGCTGTGTTCAGCTTACCGCATCTTATATCAGTTGCACGGAAGTAGCTGTAAGTAATCTGGACGCTACAGCTTTAAGCAGCTGCGCGCTCCCGCGGACGGTAATCACTTTCTTGCAGACGATCACTTTTTGGCACAACACCTAGAGCTAGGGGGCAAAACAATCGCACGAGTGCTGCTGTCTGACTGAGGAAGAATAAAGTAGTCGTGGTAAGCCAATCACACGACCACTTAAAGACAAAGCAACAAGGTGACATATACCAGTTTTTGTGCTGATAGGCCACGTAAAACCAGAGTCATGATAAACAATATATACGCGTGTTTTTCCTCAATAGTTTCGTCACGTTTACTGTCTAAGGACAGCGCAGCGAGCACTCTCTGCTTATGAGCAAAACAAAACAAAAACCGGCCCTTTCGTGTTGGCGGAAAAATGCACCATGTCGACCAATCAAAAATGATGTGGCCACATGACATTTGGTTGTTTAGGAAGAGGCGGAAGATTTTGGGGGGGGGGGAGAGAGAGAGACAGAGAGAGAGATTTGTGATGTTTAGCGTGTTTGGAGTGTGTAGTTAATGTGTTGTCTTGTGTAGTTAGTGTGTAGTGTTGTGGATAGTTTTGTGTTGTGTGTCAGAACAATGAGGCGACTGCTGTCTCCAGGTAGAAACAGGAGTGATACACCTGCTGCTGTCAGACCTGCAGGTATCAGGCTGTGATCTTCTCCTTTATAGTGGACAGAAATATTTGGAGTGGCACAAATAATTTGTTTGACATCTTATTGAAGAACAGCTGATTGTTCTGTAAATAGTTTGAAGAAATTGTTTAAAAAAAAAAGAAAATGGCTGCAAATAACTTTGTTGTTTGTAAAACTTGTGCGTCTGATTTTAAAATTGACAGTTTATATTTGTTATGAAATATGATTCATTAAACATGTTTGTGGTTGTTACAGTAAAAATATAACTTTTTCTACTCTGATTTTATGTTTTTTGTCTGATTTTAGATCAATTGTGTTAATACAGTATGTCAAAAACATAACTGTAAATTCAGACACGTGAGGTTGTGCTGAAAACAATGATACCAAACAAAGTAAATAGATTTTAAAGGTGAAATGTGGAGGAAACATCAAAAGTAGTAAAAAATGGCCAATTATACCCTGGACCCCAGAGGGTTAAACATTTTTTTAAAAGTAACGCAATAGTTACTTTTCAAGTAATTAATTAGTTTTTGTCATGGTCCTGAGTCTACTGACTCGGTGTTTTGTGTTTCTTTATATTATTCTATGTTCTTGTTTATTCTGTTATGTCTTTTGTTTAGGTTTGCTAGGTGTTAGAGTTTTGTTTCATACCTGCCTGTGTTCCCTCTGTCTGTCCATGGTGTCACTGTGTCTGCTCGTGGGTCTGAGTTCAGTGTCTTGTCTGGTCCTCTGTGTCTGTTAGTTTCCTGTTTTATTTTGTCTTATGTGAGTGTGTTCAGTTTACGTTTCCGCGGCCTCGTCAGCTGTGATTTCTCCCAGGTGTGTTTCCATCCCCTGATTACTGCTGTGTGTATTTAAGCCTTGTGTCTCCTGCCGGTTGCTGGTTCGTCTGCGTATCTCCCTCCGTCTTCCTGTGAATTCTCCCCGTGCTGTTCTCCCTGCAAGTTACCCTCACTCGTGTTCAGGTTTTGTTGTTTAAGTTTTAGTTCTCCCAGTATAGAGTATTTCTAGTTCTGTTTCTCGCCGCCCTTCCCTTTGTTTGTTATCTCACCGTCGCAATAAAGCTCGCTCACTTCAGAAGTTACCTGCATCTTGGGTCCTTTAAAACCCTTAAGGACCCACAGTGACACTGGTGTCACCGCCCCTTTACACTTAGAGAAAAACTATTTATAATGGTTTAACTTTGACTTTTAACTAATAAAGTCCCTAAGTGACATCTACTGCACAAACTAGTTCAGTCATGGCACTCTGGGTGTTCAAGACACCATTTTCAAAGTCTTGGTCCACCTGGTTAGCTAATGAGACCACTATGCTAATTTTAAAAACTTTCTTTTCTTTTTCCAAAGGTAAGCTTTTACTCATTCAGCAATTCTAAACTTTAGATAAGATGTCATAGGTCACTTGTAACCTAGTTTGGTAATATTTCTGAAACAATTTGATCTAGAATCAGTTTGTTAAATATCGCTGTGACAAATATGTCACATCGGGCATTAAACTCCAAATTTTCTTAAAAAACTGATGTCACATATTTGTCACAAAAAGACAAAAACTGATCATTTGCTTAGTTTAGCTTATTCAGTTATTTTAAGTAAATGTATTCTTTGTTGTTAATTCTAAGTCATATTTAACTAAATTCAAACATAACTAATTTATTAAATTACCTAAATTTGTGATGGAACTTTACTTTAGCTTTGTCGAGGCGTTTTTCAGTTACTCCCTATTTTTTGTCATTTTCACTCTTTTGTAGAATGGATAAAAAGAAAAAATATAGTGTTCAAGATGCGCTGGAGTTTATCACTGCAGAGGACAGTGAGTATGAGGGATGTGAAAGTAGCTCAGATGAAGATTCTGAAGACCCTAATTACATCCCCCACAAAGACGTGGAGAGTGATGAATCAAGTGAATCCAGTGATTCAGACAGTTGTGATTCAAGTGATTTAGAGACAGAGACACATTCAAGCCATATGGACACTGGGCAGCCCAAGGCAGCTATCGAAGGACAAAAATTCTCCTGGAGAAAGAAAACGTTCGAAACCGCTGAGACCACATTCAAGGGACCCTGTGCCAAACCTCCAGATGAGATCCACACTCCACTGGAGTACTTCAAAAACTTCATCACAGATGATATGCTGCTGTTGTTAATGGAACAAACAAATTTATACAGTGTACAAACATTCAACCATCTGAGAAATGTAAATACCACTGTTAAAGAACTAGAAATACTCATTGGTCTCTATCTGAGGATGGGTCTATGCCAAATGCCTGGAAATCGAGCATACTGGGAAAATGACACCAGGTGTCCTATGGTAGCAGATAACATGTCCCGCAACCGATTTCAAACCCTGTTGGGATCTCTAAATTTCACTGACAATACAGATTTATTACACAGAGATGCAGAAGACAAGTGCTGGAAGATCCGTCCATGGTTTGAAATGTTTCGCAAACAATGCCTGGATATCGTCCCAGAGGAGTACAACTCTGTTGATGAGCAAATGGTACCCTTCAAGGGGACACACAGCCCAATAAGGCAGTATGTGAAGGGAAAGCCCCACCCCTGGGAATTGAAAATCTGGGCCCGGTGCTCATCCTCTGGTATGCTCCATGATTTTGTTGTTTATCAAGGTGGTACTGGGAAGAAGACTTTACTTGGGATTGGAGGAGATGTTGTGGTGAAGTTGTGTAAAACTCTGGCAGCTGAGCAAAACTACAAAATTTTTGCTGATAACTTCTTCTCCTCAGCCCCACTTGTGCTCACACTTCTTCATTGGGCTGATTTATTTATTTATTTTTTCCAAGAAGCTTGTTGAAGTAAACCAAGAAGTGTTACCATGATTATCCATGTTAAGAATTTGAAAATAAAAAGGAAATTCTGTTTTTAAAAGCAAGAAAGTGTTTACAGAATTACTTTCTAAATGTGGAACAAATGTACCTTGTATGCCCAATGTGACGCATATGTGACATTTCAGATCTGGGGCAGTGGGTGGAGCTCTTACAAAAAAAACTTCAGAAATGTGTTATATATGATTCATTTGATATAACTTACAACCCCCGTAATTTTCATGAAAGTAGAAATAGGTCTGGGTTCTTAAGGGTTAATAATTCACACAGCTTGCCCCGCAAACCATAACGGTACGAACCAGCCACCATGGACCCAGCAGTTTTCATTCCTTCTGAGGAGCTAAAAGACGACATCATCTACAATGTTGAGATTCTTCTCAACCTGTGGCTGGAACACCCCCAGAGGAGCTTCGTCGTGCAGTGGAAAAACGCCTACAGCGGCTCTTCTCTGGCCTTCCGTGGCTATTAGGATCGCTTCCCCCGATCGTACAGGACTTCATCCAGAACACACCACACCTTCTCCCAGCCACTACTGCTTCGCTGCCCGACCCGCCGGAGGATGTTCTGTCTGGCCCGTCGGTCCAGCCTCCAAACAGAAAGCGGGGCTCATGCCGCCGACGCCCCTCACCAGTCGGATCCCAGGATTTCAGATCAGCCGGCTGTGGTGAGTGGAAAGGACAATTTTTATGTTTTGGATGGTGGGACTGTTTATTCTGGAGCTATGTTTTGTGCAGCAAGGGAAGCTCAGCTGCCACTAGCTCAGTCTCCGGTGCCACCCGTTCAGCCGCGGCTAGTGCAGTCTCCGGCGTCCCCGCTACCCGTAGCTCAGTCTCCGGCGTCCCCGCTACCCGTAGCTCAGTCTCCGGCGTCCCCGCTACCCGTAGTTCAGTCTCCGGCGTCCCCGCTACCCGTAGCTCAGTCTCCAGTTCTGTCAGCCACTCAGCCACCTATTATTTTTATGCAGGGAGAAAATCTCATGCCCACCCTAGAGGTTTCTCATGAACTGGCTGCTTTAGATACAGTTTCTCACTCCAGGGCCTCCCCAGAGGCAGGGCTTAGGACCGTAGCTGATTCTGGACCCCTGGAGGCTAAGGAGCCTACTGAGAACTACACCGTGTTAACGCTGCCTGGGCAGAGTCTGTGCCCTGTGCATCTCCAATTACCTTTGTGTCTGCCAGAGGACTCCATGCCTACTGGCTTCGTGTTAATCTCTGCTGGAGGGTCCGAGGGACGGCTCCGGCCTTCGTCTCCTGTCTCCACTGGAGGGTCCTCCGGACCTCCTTCGCCCGCATCGCCGCTACCGCTGCCTTCCGCGCGGTCGGCCTCGAGACCTGTTCTGTCACCGCCGCCGCTGCCTTCCATGTGGCTGGCCTCCAGATCTGCTCTGTCGCCGCCACTGACTTCCGCGTGGTCGGCCCCCGGATTTGTTCCACCGGTGCCGCTACCGCTGCTTTCGCATGGTCGGTCTCCTGAACTGAACCGTTTTGAACTTCTGTGCTGCTGGCCACCCGGTCGGCCCCCTGAACTGCCCTGTTATGGACTCCTGTGTTGCCATCCTCCAGGTCGGCCTCTCGAACTGTTTGTGATCTGCTTCCCATGCTCCAGTTTTTTGTTTGTGGTCATTTTGTTTTCAGCTGATGCTCCTGTACCTCCGGTCAAATGGCAGTGATGAGACCAACCACAGTGGTTAGTGCTGAATGTGGTTAGTGCTGAATGTGGCCGTACAGTCATGTGTGAGCAGGCTAAACAGCAGCGGGCTCAGGACACACCCCTGAGGAGAGCCTGTGCTCACTGAGATGGTCTTTGATGTTTGGCTGCCCACCTTGACTGTCTGTTGCCGCTTTGTTAAGAAGCTGAAAACCCAGTTGCAGGTTGCAGGTTCCACGCCTAATAGCATCAGCTTTTCCACCAACTGCTGTGGAATGAAGCATTTACTCACAATTGGTGTGATGCTGGAAGTTATTTAAGCATGCTGGGTTAACTTTCTTTGGGACTGGTATTATGTTGTAGATATTTGTAAAAACTTCTTTCAACTGCTCTGCACAGGCCTTTAAGACATGTCCAGGGATGTTGTCTGGTCCCGCTGCTTTGCGTGGGTTGACACTGGAAAAGGCCTTCCTCACCTCAGCTGTAGACAGCTGAAAAACCTGGTCACCTGATGGCAGTGGGAGTGTTTGTGCCTGGGTTAGCCTCAAACCGTGCATAAAAATTGTTCGGTTCGTCTGGTAGAGAACGATCATTCCACCTTAACATCGGGGGAGGGGGCTCGTAGTTTGTATTGTGTTGGAAACCCTGCCACAGCGGTCGTGGGTCTTTGTTGCACCTGAGGTGGCTGTCCAGTTTTTGTGCATACAGCCTCTTCGCTTCTTTAATCCCCTTTGACAGGTTCTTCTTTGCTAGACTATAAGCTGCAGTATTCCCAGATTTGAAGGCTTTGTTCCCTCAGCAAAGAACGAACCTCCCTGGTTAGCCATGGTTTTTGGTTGGCTTGCTTCCTGATGGTCTTGACCACTGCCACATCATCTATACACTTATTGGTGTAGTCGATGACCAGTGTTGGGGAGTAACATAATACATGTACCAGCGTTACCTATTTAAAATACCAAATATGAGTAACTGTATTCTGTTACAGTTACCGTTTGAAAAGGTGGTATTCAGAATACAGTTACTTTGTTGAAATAAATGGATTACACGGCGGTCTGTTCCTGTTTCATAAGGCTATGCTCTCTCTATTTTTGGTAATTCCACGCCGGTGCACTGTAAAATGTAATTCTAGATGTTTGTTATTTCAACATATTATTCTATATCAGTTTGACGATAGATGACTGAAGTTGTTGTTATAACATAGAATTACAAGTTAAAAACGTCCCAATTACACCAAAAAAAGCTAACTTGAAAACTCATGTCCAGCTAAATCAGAAACTTATGTGAACTTGACAATGCGGGTAAGTTGAGCACAGCAGGATTCAAAACTGCCTCACGTGACTGCTACCGAGGTGCATCATGGGGAATTGGCGGTTAACGACATGCTCACTTTACTTGGACGTTTTCTAATCGTCTTCTTTGGAATATGCTTTCAAGGTGAGTAACATTGGTTATAACTATAAGGAAAGAGAGCTACAAAAGTTGGAACATGTTTTGAATTTATGGCATGACGTGTGTTTTTCTCTTTTACCGAAATGTTTGCTTTAGCTACTGTAACTTTAGACAACAAGGTCCAGCTTGTGTGTCATGACCAAACTTGACCTAATAAACTGACATATGGCCTTTTTTATGGGTTTAATGTGGCGCTGAGCAAATCACAAGTATTGTGCCGCTAGCTTTAAGGTTGTGCACTCAACCACTGTTGCGATATTAGCAAGCTAACTCAGCTAATTAATAAAGCTTATTTCATATTGTCTCTGTACTTGTAAATTCCTTTCAAGTTCACAGGCTGTTGTATTTTGGTGGAAGTTCATTTTGGCAATATTTCCAATAACTGGCTGGGTTCAAAAAGACCTTTTTGGCAGGACTCGGATGCTTGTTGTCATCTGTTTATCCCTATGTAATCACTTAAGGTGTTATTAACTGCTGCATGCTAAGCTGCAAGAGTGCACTGAGGACTGAGACAAAATATGGTCTACAAACCAGCATTATATTAGTTTTTATCAGATAGTCCTCCAGTGTGCTTATTTTTTGCTTTAATTATATTGTGCAGTTATTTGTTACCCTGAAATGCTTTATGCTTAACAACAGTTCACTATTTTGACTTATTTTTGAACTCTTGTGATCAGTATGACTAGATTGTGTGAGTTTCCATACTAAACGAGCTGTAGTGATAAAATAATTGGCATCAGAGACACTGATTTTTGGCATGGTATACTGATGCTTATCTCATGCAAGTCAGTAGTTTTTCCTTTGTTTTGCAATTGAGCAGACTCAAACTAATGTTTCTGAAATATCCATATTATCAAATGTTTCAGAAGCATGCAGTCATTTTCAGAGATATTGGTTCTGTGGAATTTGTTGCAATTGTAAACGAAGACAAATACAAGAGTTTGATGTCTTAGTTGTTATAAACTGATCTTTACTGTCACTTATCAAAGGTTTTGTACTATTTTAATATTTCAAGTTTTATGCTAACAGGTGTGACTGAGCACAATGAAGTTTAAAAATTTTGTAAATGTAAAGAATAACTTTTCTAAAATAGCAAGTGTCCCGTTGATACATTACATTAATGCAGACTTTATGTTGTTACTTCACAAGAATCACTACTGCTCCTAGAGTATTGGTCAGAATTTCATCTTCACCCAAACTGGGCTCAAGACCAAGTTCAAATTTATTGTTTCACAGGGAGCAGCCTTTGAGTTTTGATGGATTGTGAGCCTGATGAGCTACGTCACTGATTTTTCTGTTTCTCAGATGACTAAGATGGCACAATAAATGGTGAATGTTGGGTGCTCATGAGTAATTGTCTTGTCATGTTCTTAAAACAAACTTTCTGTATGAAATGATCAGATACACTTTAATGGAATCTGTGGGGTTTTATTTTTTTTCTGTAAACAACAGAAAATTAATTTAAAGGAATGTAGATATTTAAACCTGAGATCTAAGATAAACCTAACAGGTAGTTTTGCTGAAATGGATGTTAGAAAGCCAAAAAAAAACAAAACAAAACTTAAGATGTTTAATACACATTTTTCTTTACATCCAGTCAATCAACTCTGATAATTAAAATGAAACTGATTTACAAGTTCACTCAGCTACCTTAAGGAGCTCAGTTAATTAATAAACTTAAATCAACTTAGCTAACAGATTATGTTAGTTAAGCTAAAATAGATTCCTAAGTTAAAAGAACTACTAAAGTATTTGAATTAACTAAAAAACCCAAGTCAACTGAACTAGGACAAGAGTTTAAACAATAGATTATTTTAATTTAGCTGAAAGGGTTTTCCCAAGTAAAGATGACAATTAAAGGAGTTGAACTGACTAATAAATCTCAGTCAACTAAACTAAGATGAAAGTTTAGACAACATGTGATTTTTCATTAAGATAACAATTGGTTGTGTTATAAGAACAAACTCTATTTCTTGACTTAACTTAAAATTTTAAGGCAGCCCTTTACCTCATATTTTTAAGTTGAAACAACAAGTTATATTTTACAGTGTGGAAACCCAAACAAAACACGCATTAAGAGGCTCTAATGCCTGTGTCTCAGTCTCGTGGCCATGTCACCCCTACTTACGGCCACATAATGACGTGAAGAAATATTTTTAAAAATTATTATTCAAAAAATTATTTAACATGAAGGCAATAGGCAGAGTGTTACAGGCATCGCCCTAAAGAATGTAGTCTCATGGGCAGTGTAGTCCAGTTGTAAGCTGTGGCGTGTCTAGAAAATTTTTGTTGGGGGGGGGCCAGGTAGGGGCACAGATTTGGAGAAGGGTGGCAGATGTAATTGGCAGATAATGTTAAAAAGAATTCTACCAACCGTTAACCATAATTCAATAATCCTATAAACCTAATAACCGAATGTGCTTTTAACTCTTATTAGAATGAGATTTTAACCACTACAAGTGCCTGGGATAATATAAAAATATTACATTTCATTAAATAAAAAAACCTGTTATTTAAAGCAGGATTTTGTTTTACTTTCCAATTATGTACCACAATACATATATTTGCTATTCCCAAATATTGGGATTTGTCCCCTATGGATCGCTTGAACAATTGACAATATAAACATCCCTGGCAGATAGGATAAGTAATGAGAGAAATTAGCTAGACCGCACAGTGTAGTGTAAGTGCTGCCTTATGGTAAACTTTGGTAATATTGATGTATAAAGAATAACACTGGCTGATGATGAAATATAGTCAGCTGGCATGGCGACACTGCCAGTATTAACCTGCAACCAAATCTGCAGCTCCATACAGCAATGTTACGACTTGGATTATATCTTATAACTCATAACTCTTATGCTAGCTCCCCCCAGTAGCCTACTGTCTGAAATATGCGACGGTTGCAATAATTCTTTAAGTGTTATTTTTTCCTTGGTATTCTAATTTCACAGAAGTTTACTAAACTCAACAAATTTAATATTACTTACAGGGACATTTATTCTCTCCTCATTTTCTTTCGCCGAAAAATTGTTGTCTTCGGTGCCTCTTTCGTCCGATGCTCATAGTGCAGAAGCTGATGCTGCATTCGCTTACACTCGGATATCTGAGCTTCACTGTGAAAACATAATCGTACATTTGATTGAATTTTATTGTTTTAGCTTTGGGGTGGCACCTGGGGGGGCCAGTGCCCCCCCCCCAGGCCACCCCGCTGGACACGCCACTGGTTGTAAGTAAGCTATTAAGGCTGCAGACCCTGAATTGGGATACAGCCAACATGTCCTGAAGTTCTCCAGAGGCCTGGTAATGAACTAATCATGTGATTCAGGTGTGTTGGCCCAGGGTGAGATCTAAAACCTGCAGGACACCGGCCCTCGAGGCCTGGAGTTGGAGACCCCTGATCTATGAGATGGTGCCGGTGTACATGGCTTGCCGTCCTCGGCTGTATCTGTTTCGCTGCTTTTTACCCCCTCTACGCTCTTTTCTTGGCATTGTATTTTTTTATCCTTTTAGTTGTATGCTCATCTAATGGCTGTGCACTGGTTACATATGACAAGCAAACACTTTTAAATCTAAGACTCTCCCATTCCTCTCGGGCTGATCCTTGCTGGAACCTGGGCGACGCCACCCCGCCCCGCATGGACCCTCCGACCGGCTTCTTCCACCTACCTCTTCCTAATCTACACAAGAAACGCTACAGGAAACGCGGTAGAAGGAGCGGCCCTCGCGTTTGCCTCAGGGTCTTCTTTAAGGCCAGAGCCACAGGCTACCCACATGCCAGCCTGGACATTTTATCTCTTTTCCCTCCTTCCAGGAGTGCTCTGATGTTAAGTTGCTTACCCACCGTTGGATCTGCTCGGCTGACCATGAAACCTACCCTGCCCTTCCTGTGGCATGTTTTCCTGCTCGGGTTTGGATAACATCGCTCCGACGCGGCGTTTGCCGAAGCAACCTAAGTGTCCTACGACGCACCACCCATGGCGACTTAGCCCCTAGGATACGGATGGCATTGCTTAATGTCAGATCGCTGGTCAATAAGACTTTTCTCTTACATGACTTCCTCTCCACTAATGGGCTTGATGCTTTATTCCTGACTGAAACCTGGATTCGTCCTGGTGAGTTTATCCCTTTTACCGAAATTCTCCCATTGGACTGTGTCGCTTTTAGCTCACCAAGGCTTACTGGTAGGGGTGGCGGCGTAGCCTCGGTCTTTAAAAATTCATATGCAGTTCGGCAGCTACCCTCACCTACCTACTCTAGCTTTGAAGTCCAGTTATTGGAGATGACTGCATCCACGACCACACTCTGCGTGGTGCGACCGCCTAAATATAGCAAATGTTTTATCACGGACTTTGCTGATCTCCTAGGTTCTGTTCTTTTTAAGTATGGTTGTGTTCTCATTGTTGGTGATTTTAACATACACACTTGCTGTAAGGACGACCCATTTGCTAAAGACTTCCTTGCTTTAACGGACTCTTTTAACCTGGCTCAGTGGGTCAATGACCCAACGCATGTTAAAGGACATACTTTGGACTTGGCTTTCTCACATGGTCTGGACATTTGTATCAAGGATATAAGTGACGCTGGGATCTCGGATCATTTCCCAGTTATATTTGATACTGGCTTATGCACTAATGAACTACATCCTGCGGCTCCCCTTCGTCCACTGCGTGTAATCAATGCTGAAGCGGTGCTAATACTTTGCTATCGTTATTTTCTTCTATCCTTGATACTGTTGCCGCCATTAAAATGAAGCGCCCCAGAACCTACTCTCAGTGTTGGCTTAACAACACTACGCGCTCTAAGTCGCGTGTGTCGGCGCGCTGAGAGAAGGTGGAAAAAAGATAAACTTCAGGTTTCTCACGACATGCTACGGACTAGCCGCTTAAAATTCCAAAGTGCTGCTAAAACGGCCAAAGCGTCTTTCTTATCCAAAATCATCCTGGCCAATGACCATAACCCCTGCACCTTATTTAAAATTTTTAACTCTGTGGTTAACCCTTCCCCGGACATGCCTTTAATTTATTCTCAGGCTCTTTGTGAGCGATTTCAAATTCACTGTTTAGATAAGATCACATCTCTTAAGTCCTCCCTTCCCCCTGTTTTATGTCCTCTCCCCATTCCTGAGTGCATTTCAACTTTCCACCAGTTTGAGCCTGTGTCACTTTTGTCTCTTAAGCGGCTAGTTGTTCAAATGAATAACACCAATACTGTGCCTGACATTCTTCCATCTCGCATAGCTAAGGACTGTTTTGATGTAATTGGACCTAGTATCCTATTTCTTATGAACTTTTCCTTGCTCTCAGGCTGTGTTCCTTTGGCTTTTAAGCATGCTGTAGTCCACCCGATTCTTAAAAAAAGAAACTTTGACTGTTATGACCTTTCAAACTACAGATCTCTAAGCTTTCGTTCTTGTCCAAGATCCTGGAGAGACTAGTTCTCTCCCAGCTCCAGGCGTACTTGGACAAGAACAATATTGCTGAGAAATTTCAATCTGCCTTTAAGCCAGATCTATTTTGAACTTGCTGACGACCTTGCTGTGTCCCTGCACTACTTTCAAGAATGCATGCGGGAGGTCAAAGAATGGTTCCTCAGTAATTCCCTCGTTTTAAACGATAAGAAGACTGAGATTGTGGTGTTCAATAGTAAAATCCTTCGTGCCCAACTCTGTGCTGCCCTGGGTTCCTTTGCTAGCTCTTCGTGTGACTATGTCAGTAACTTGGGTGTACTGCTGGATAGCTCACTCAAACTTGATAAGCAAGTGTCTGCTGTAGTGAGATCTAGCTTCCACCAACTGCGCCTTATCTCTAAGGCTAGGCATTATGTTCCACATGAGGACCTGGAGAAGCTTATTCACGCTTTTGAGACCTCCAGGTTGGATTATTGTAATTCCCTGTACTTCGGTCTTCCCTCTTCTCTTCTTCTTAGACTGCAAACAGTCCAAAATGCGGCAGCCCACCTCCTGACCGGTACCAGGAAATTTTGCCCTATTACTCCTGTTCTAGCTGGCTTGCACTGGCTGCCCATAAAGTATCATATTCAATTTAAAATATTACTCCTTACATTCAAAACTATTAATAAATTAGCGCCGAGTTATCTTAGTGAACTTCTCAGGCCACATACTCCTGCTAGAACACTTAGATCTGCCACTCAGCTACTTCTGACACAACCTAGATCTCGGCTGAAGTCTCGGGGTGACCGTGCATTTGCTCTGGCTGCCCCGGTACTGTGGAATACCCTTCCTCTTGATATCCGCGCATCTGATTCCATTGCTCTGTTCAAATCACAACTTAAAAACCCACTTATTCAATCTTGTCTTTCCCTCTAGTTAACATTTCTTTTATGATTTTATATTATGCACTTTTATGCTCATTTAATTCCTTGTTTGTTCTGTATCTGCTGCTTTCCTATGTATCAGTGACAGCTACCTGCTTGCATACCTAGTACTTGCTTTGGTCCTATTTCTGTTATCTTCCTTTTATTCTCTATGTTACTTGTTAAGCACCTTGGCATACCCTTGGTTTTAAGTGTGCTTTATAAATAAAGTTTATTATTATTATTATTATTATTATTATTATTATGAGAACCACAGTACTGCATCTATGGTTCTCATAGATGCAGTACTGTTATGTGCTGTTCATATATAAAGGTTGCTGTAAAATAAACATTTCCTTGTTCATCCTGGTTTTGATCTTCAGTAGTAATGTCCTCAATGTTCAGTTTTTGAATTTCCCTTTTGGTTTGTCTCCATTGTTTCTGTCTCTTTCTGTCTTGTCACTGGATCAAATAAAAGCACCTTCTCTAAAAACAGTTTAAATGTGAAGATTGTTTAACTGTATTTGTTCCTGTAATGATAAGTTTGGCTTACCACATAATTTGTTAATGCCCTCAATAATATTTTCTTGCTCATATTTTTTCTGTTTGGTAGAGGATGTGTTTATTTGAATTGCAACCTGTTTCACTTTGAATTTGAACAGTTCCCATTTGCTTCAACTAGACAATTCCAGTTATCCTTAATCAATGGTTTCACTTCCTACAAAAGTTTTCAGTAGGTTTTTGTTGGATTTCCATATTTGCTTACCAGGGCCGTCTTTGGTAAATGAAATGGACAAGAGAGTCATACAGTGGTCGGTCAGATGAGACTGTGAAATCTCACACATTGAAATATCATTAGTCATATTATTTAAAATCACTCTGTAATCTGTCCTCGAAAGTTGACCGTCGTTTGAAGTTAAACCGAGGTTATTGAGCTGCAGTGGGATTTTTCACCCTCCAATAGTCGGGCTGACTTTGGCGATCAGGTTGAGTATAGTCATCAAATTTGCGACATGTTAACCTAGACGGTAAATGATGTACGTAGAGATCGGGAACCACGGTGAAGTCTCCTGCTGTGATAATCCTGTCAGCTGAGTGCATCAGAGAGAGCTCTACTATTATAACCATATTTAACCACATTTCTGAAACCACCATTAGCCAAAGACCCTCAGAGTCATCTTTACATTCTATGATATCACCCTGAAACCTCATCGCTCAACCTGAACGAGACGATCCATGACTAAAGAAAACAGATTTCCCAGAACTTTGTGTTTGTCTCCACTCAGTCTCTTTCAGTTCAGTTTAGTTTTATTTACACAGCACTAAATCACAACAACAGTTGCCTCAAGGTGCTTTATATTGTACAGTAGATCGTACAATAATACACACAGAGAAAAACCCAACAATCATGTGACCACCTATGAGCAAGCACTTTGGCGACAGTGGGAAGGAAAAACTCCCTTTTAACAGGAAGAAACCTCCAGCAGAACCAGGCTCAGGGAGGGGCGGGGCCATCTGCTGTGATTGGTTGGGGTGAGAGAAGGAAACACAGTTTGCCTTTTGCCCCTTGCAGAAAAGAAAAATTGTCTTACGGTTAACGATGTTATTGAGCCCACTAGTGTTCACAGAAATAAAAGATAACATTCAATGTGTGTATAAAGGTTAGAGGACATGCAGGAACAGGTAGCTGCGTCCTGTATGTAAACACTGAATAGCGCAGTAACCCCTAACAATCAGGGAACGTGGAACATTTAAGCTGAATTAACATCAGAACATTGGAGTAATGATGCTTCATTTGGGTCAATCTTTGTCAATCAGCGCGTGTCCGTCTTGCAAAAACGCCGTCTTGTCCTTCCTCCTGGCTTCCTGGACCAAGCTTGGCTCGAGCCTCTCGGTCTTCTTTGGAAAGTCTTCTTTAAAGCAGATATTCATCCAGATTTCTTCCAGACGTCATCCCGGAGCGTTCTCATGATGAACTGATGATTATGGCTCTCGAGTGCACACAGGAGGCTTTCGTCCTAATCGATGGCAGACTGAGAGACAGCTTTTTCCATCAGGCCATCAGACTGCTGAACACTTCATAGACACCTCACCCTCACTACTGGAACTTCAACATTATGCACTCCATACTGTATATAAATACCACTGTTTTGCACATACCAACCTCTGTATATTTTATATATCTTATTTTATTGTTTACTTTATTTCATTTGTAAAACATGTATATACATACTATATACACACTCAAACACACACACGTAGAAAAACATATTTAGTATACACATTCAGTAATGTATATACCTTTACATATTGTACATATATTTATTACTTTTTAGATTAGCCATTTTTATATTTTGCTTGTTTTACATTATTGTATTTTGCACAACTCTGTTGCTTGTGAAGCTCGCACACAAGAATTTCACTCACATGTACTGTACCAGTGTACCTGCACATGTGATGTGACAATAAAAGTGATTTGATTTGATTTGATTTGATGGACAGTGTCCTCTGTTTCTCTGTCCATCCACAGACCATCTCTCATGTTTTCTCCTGAGCTCAGCGATTGCTTCTTTACTTTTTCTTAATTCTGCTGTGTTTATATCCGTGTGCTTTTCAAACCTTTGCAGTAACCATCTCTTCTTCTCTTCCTCCATATTTGACCTCTTGTTGCTTTCATTTTTGGGGGATCTGCTTGCAGACAGATACATCTGCAGGTATGTCACATGATCACGCGTCACATGATCTGACCAGACGAAAAAAGGAGGTTGCCATCTTTGGTTGATGCAACTGTAAACAAGTTTCCTTTACTTTATATTCATATGAGAAAAACACATTTAGTTTTGTTTGTTTAAAAAAGTATTTTTGAATGAATTCAAACTCAAAGCTGACGTCACGCCGTGACCCAGCCAGCTCAGACGCTGTGTGCTCTGTGAAAAGTTCCTGAGCATCTTCATCTTTAACACTCTCTGTTTGTTTCTCCAAACCTGCTGAAATAGGTTCAGCATGTCTCAGCTGCTGCTGGCTCCTCCTCCTCCTCACACACTGTCCCGGTGTATCATCGGGGGGGAGAGCCTCTGTGCCGTCTCCTCTCTCCTGACTCTGGACTCAAGCGTGGCCGTTCACAACAAAGGCAGAAAACTTGATCAAATATCTGTTAACAGATGAAAACACCGTTTTCTCCTCTAAGCACACGGCCTGTCTGTCTTATCATTAGCAGCTTATACAGCGCAGCATGGTTGAGTCTGTGTCCTCAGCACAGTCCACGGGCCAGATGTTTGGTCCCCGTAGATGTACTTGGCTTACAGCCTGAACCGTCTGCTCGGTGTAAACGCTGACGTAGCTTTGGTAGAAACGAAGTCACCAAAGCGTGCGGGACCTCAGCTGCAATAAATGGCTAATGCCACGCAACGTAGCTGATGGTCGGCTAAGTGTAACTTTTTAAGATCAGCAAACGACAGTTTAGCTAATCAAAACGGTAGTGATGGCCCGTTTGAAGCCGACGCACACGTCCAAAAAAATCAACCCACCGCTTCAGAAACACTGCGCCGAGGCTTCGTCTGAACAGAGTCACGTGATCAGTGACGTCCGAAGCTTCATTCACTGCTTCTGTAGCTGATTCAGTGGTTTATAAGGACGTGAATCACTGGTGGGATTTGTGCTGTGCGACATGATTAGAGACATGGAAGAGACGACGTGCTGCCTGTTCCTAAATAAAAACCATTTCATCAGCTGTTCTGCTCCCAGGTCTAAAACGCACATCAGAAATACAGCTGGTTACACGTGGGGGCGGGGTCTTCCAACCTTTGATAAGATTGTGTCATGTTTGTTTTTCTTATTAGTAAAAAACATCAAGAAGTCGCAGCAGCAGGAGAACACACCACGCACACGTTTAAACGTTCATCTAAAAGTGCTGAAGCATGCTCAATCATCCAAGTTTACTATTTATTCTTAAGATAGATCAAATCATCACACACACCCCCCCCCCCCCCAAAACCCCCACGTGTTCAAAGCACCATGTCACATGACATCAAAGCAGCCAATCATAATGAAGCACTTGGTAATACGTTATATATTCAAGCTGCTCTTCATATTTTCGTCACAAAACTTCGTTTGGCCATCACTACAAAAGGCAACCCACCCATCCCACACATCCACCTATAGATATACTTTCAGACTCCGCCTTCTCAACTCAAACTGACCTATCACATAGTCCTTCCAAAGAAAAACTTTCACAATCCATCACAAACATTATCACTCAGTTATCAGTAATGGAACATAAAGCGAACGTGCCATACGTACACATACGCAACTTGTGAGTGATTTCACACTTCTCTCATTTCTACACATGGTCGACCAATCACAGCCCTACTCTTGCCAGCTCACATCCTATAAAACGGCTGCATTTGAGACAAGATGGCTGCCACAGAGGTTTGACCTGAGTGACTTGAACCAATCATTTTGCTTTCACGTTGGTCCACAGAGGTGTGTTTAGCACTCATGTTACAACATTTGGAAAACCCACTAAGGGGCAGACGGGAGGAACTCGTGATAGTTCTGGCTCTTCTCAGGGACGTTTTGACCTGCCAGCATCTTTGTGAGTGAAGGTGAAGAGGCCAGAACATTTGGTTTCTGCTAATTAGACGTTCTTGTAAAACGTCTAATTAGGCAGACGTGCAGGTCGTGTAACTCAAGGGTAGCTTCTCTGTGCTCTTACCAGCTCGTGTCACTTACCTAACAATTACTCACGGCCGTTTTTACCAGTTTTGAAATCTTCATTCTATTCCCTTAAATTTAAAAACCGTTGTCATCATGTCTGTTTACAATAGAGAGCATGTATCAAAAAAGGAAAAATAAAATAACACTGTCCGTGGTTTAAAAAGTGAGCAGTCTGCCTCACCTGTGAACTCGGTCAGCTAGCGTAGTCAGGTGGCTGCGCTAGCTTATTAGCTGAATGAATTCAGCAAATTTGTTGTTTTTAGTCAAGTAGTTTTTCAAATGTTTCAAATGTTTGTGTAAAGTTTCAAAAAGAAATAGACGCAAAAACCAAAAACAATGAGTTAACTGTTGTGCATGACGTCACTGCAACAACCTGTGAGCAACTGATGAAAGACATTTTACTTTCACTGCTTTGTGTTTCTCACAGTCTAAATCAGTCACACTGAAGACTAATACCTTTGATGTTTGGGCTCAAATTCTTCCATGAAATCAAAACCTTCCAAAGATGACATGACAAAATGAAATTATGCTTTTAAAGTAGCAGGTATGGAAAATCGTCACGGACTGCCGGGGCAGACCGTGTGGAGTGAGTAGAGGACCCAAGAGCAGACAGAGGAGACAAAACTGGACTTAACAAAAGGCGAGCCTTTATTTAGGGCTGAAAACTCACGGAAAAAAACAACAAAGTAACTGAGGGAAAACTGGAACATAGACTGGGAAATTATGACTCTTACTGGGATTTTATACTATGACTAAACAACATACAAACTATGACTTGAATGGGAAACCGTGACAAGGGGGGTAGGGGGAATAACACAGACGATGCGACACTGAACACGGCAAGACTGAGGACTAGATACACACATGAGGTGATGAGGGGAAGTGGAGACACACGAGGACACAGCTGACTAGAATGAAACATAATGATGCACAGGAAAGAGTAAAACTAACCACATGAACGCAGAACACAAGACCCTTTTCAAAATAAAACAGGAAGCATGAAGACTTAGACACGACAACACAAGCTTAACATGCCTAACACACATGACAGACTAGACAGACACTAGACTAGACTTTCTTTTTTTTTTGCTTAACTACAATATATTTGGGAAATGTACCAGTTGAGATGAATACGAAAGACAAATACCTTTTTAAAATATTCCTGTCAGCAAGTAAAAAAGCAATAACTAGAAGATGGCTGGACAAGGACCCACCAACGGTTGGAGAGTGGTCAGCCATAGTAAAAGACATTTGTGAAATGGAAAAGATGACCTTTTCTCTAAGACTCTGTAAAGACAAATTTCAAAGATATTGGTCAAAATGGTTTTCGAGTATGCAAAAGGATTGTGAATAATGTAGGGAAATGATCTTATTCATTCCCTTCCCATTCTGTTTTCATTTCACCTGATTTTCTGGTGCTTGACTGGTCTTAATACTTTATGATGCTGAATGCACACTTGTATAGACATGCACAAAAATATGTCAAAGGGTATACGTGCGTGAGTATGCATGCGTGCACAGGTAGATATGTATTATGTATGTATATGTAGATGTGTATGTAGACACTTGAAGGTGTGTGTGAGTATGGACATAGACGTAGGTATGGGGGTGTATACAAACAAGCAAGATGCACGGTCTGTCTCCAAGTGGAAAAACTACTTTTTAGTAACTTCCCATAGCCCTGGGTGAACCCCTCCCCTCCATTTTTTTATTTTTTATATTTTTTGTTTATTTATCTTACTTATTTATATTAGGGATGCACCGATACCGATACTGGTATCGGGTATCGGGGCCGATACTGTAAAATGTGTGCGTACTCGTACTCGTAAAAGTTAACCGATACCATGAACCGATACTAATGTAGCCCGGCTGGGAATTTGGGAGTGCACACTCATAATTCCCATGGACTTAAACGCCACGGTAACATAAGGTGTTCACAGTTGATGTTATGTGATGTAACTCTACCCTGAATGTAATTTGCCCTGTAATATGTCACAAGGTAAATACAGGTAATTAGAGCAATCAAACTGTTATGATAATCATAAAAGTATTATTTTATGGTATGTAACTCTGAAGGGAGTTAAAATATTTTTCAGAGTTCTCATTTTCTGGAGGCCCGTGAAGGTAGCATAAAACGGGACCTGTGTATCTGTTGCAATGGAGGAGGAGAAGAGAACGGCATGGAGAGGTGCACGAGGTTAGCTGAACCAAAGTGAGAGACTCGGCTAGTTTTACTGAGGTTAACCAGCACAAAAGAGTGTGTGACTAGAAAGCTAACCGTGTGAGAGCTTCACAACAGAGTGTGGGTGAAGTGACTTTTTGTTTCAATGGTCGCACCACCGTGCTGTGTTTCCAGCTATGATCGCCGAGGCTAAAGGCTAGCCCGGACTGCTTGGCTTCGCCAAGGAGGCAGCCGCTATGGACTGTCGGAGAGCTGGACAGTGACTCGCTAACGCGCTGTAGCAGAGACAGCATCGGGTCCGCAGGGAGTGGATTTAGTGTGGGACTGGTGAACGGCGATCTACCGAGCAACGGAACTGTAAGTCAGACTTTTGTGCTCTTACTGGGGAGAAAAGGATTTTTCTCCATCGTCCGGCGTGAGCAGCAAACAGGCCTGCAACAAGTGTGAGTGTGTGGAGCCCATGTGTGAATATTGTGTGTTTAGTGGATTTATATAACGTGTTTTGGAGTGTATATTAGTGAGTCACTTACCAAAAGGTGATAACATAAGTTGGGTTGTTTAATATAATTTGAAAGGGAATTATTTCATTTATACAGTGTATTTCATTTGGTTAAGGAATTGTAATATCATTTGAGTTTAAAAAAGGGATGTGTTGTACAGTATTTGTCTCTGCCCTTACGTTCAGTAAACGTTTCGTTTGTGTTAAAGAGTTGTCTGGGGTCGTTTCTTTACTACTGGTTAAGTTTAACTTGTGTGTGGTAGAAGTATCGGGTTTTGTACTCGGTATCGGCAAGTACTCACATCCAAGTATCGGTATCGGATCGGTTTGAAAAAATTGGTATCGTTGCATCCCTAATTTATATTATTATTATTGTTATTATTTCTACTTCTACTTATTTTGTTTAGCTTTTTCCTTTGCCGTGTCTGTGTAAATGTTAATGTTCCTGTTCCTAAAAATAAATAAAAATAAAGTTAAAAAAAAAATGACAAACTAGACAAGGAACCAAACACAGAAGCCAACGAGACAGATGATAAATAATCACTAACCTAAACCTCCACTGACCCCTAAATAAGAACAACACACAAACTTGTAACCAAACTAACATGAAAACTTCAAAAATTACAAAATAAAACACAAAATGCTGGGTCAGAGGTCAGAGGTCAGAGACCCAGCCTGTGACAGAAAATACTAGAAATGATGAGCTGAACTGAAATAGAAGAAAATGTTAGATGAACTTTGTCAGTTAGTAGGACTGATTCTAAATTAAGTTACATTACTTATTTTATTTAAGTACTTGCATTTCGTTTCAGGTCAGGTGACGGTGACTGTCCTGGTGACCGTAAGGGGGCGGGGCTTTATCCATGTTTGAATGTCTTTGAGACTCCGAACGTTTAATTTCAGCTTTTCTTTGCTGACTCTGCAGACTGTAATGGAAGCTGCGGCCAGCAGGGGGCAGCAGGTGGTTTTACCTGAAGTCATTACAGCTGAAGTTCTGTGTCTGTGAATGATGCATGCTGGGAAAACGTACCGAGAGCCGCTGTGGCATCAGCACAAGTGAGCAGGTGGGCGGGATTCTGGGACGTGCTCAGACTGAGGTGTGTCACATGACCCTGCTGCTCTAAAGGCTCCACCTCCACTCAGCTGAGAGCAGGAAACGAAGCAGGAGCCGGGGAGTCTGCTCGTCCTCAGTGTTTACATGAAACTAATAAATACGATTGTCAATAATCAATGAACCAGTGTTTTTGAGTCCTCTTAAATCTGACTTCTTTAAAGGGCCAGTTCACCCAAAAACACTAAAAACCTCCACCGTCACCTTTCGCTCTACTTGGAAGTGATGTAATAAAAGGCCGACTGAAGCCCCTCCCACAGCAGTCTGTTCACAGAGGGGAGGGGCTGTGACAGGCAGAGCCTTCAGTTTTCAGGCCCCTGTTCTGTGGAACCAGCTTCCAGTTTGGACTCAGGAGACAGACACTACTTTTAAGATTAGTAAGTACCGTATTTACTGCACTATAAGGCGTAAAATCCTGAAATCGTCACAAAAATCGGCAGTGCGCCTTATAATCTGGTGCGCCTTATGTATAAATTTTGGTTTGTGCTTACTGACCTTGAACTGATTTTATGTGCTACATGATGCTCAAAAATCTGTCAAAAAAAATGTTTAGTGCCACTTCTCAGAGCATTACGGTTACCGTTGCCAGGAGCCTCGCAGAGTAATACGTACTGTGCTTCGACACAACATTACCGTGTTGTGTGTGCATAACGACTCCAAAATGGCACCCGCAAAGAGACACGCTTAAGAAGCGGATTTTAAACTGCGAGCAATCAGTTATGCAGTAGAACATGGAAATAGAGCAGCTGCGAGACAGTTCGGCATTAATGAGTCGATGGTGCGCACGAAGATGACCTGAAACAAGTAAAGAAGACCAAAAGGAGTGATGGCCGCAGTTAGAGGACAAAATTGAACAGAGAACAGCAGGTAGAAGTGTCTCTACAGTCTCTATTCGACTCAAGGCAACAGCGGCAGCACGTGACATGCAGATCAAGGACTTTCGAGGGGGACCTTCTTGGTGCTTCTGTTTTATGAAAAGGCATAATCTCTCAATCCGCACAAGAACTACTGTCTCACAGCAACTGCCAAACGATTACAAAGAAAAGTTGGCCATTTTCAAGGCTAACTCAAAGGGCTGGATGGACGAGGAGAAGATGAGCGAGTGGCTGAGGGAAGTTTATGTCAAGAGACCGGATGGCTTTTTCCACAAATCTCCGTCTCTTTTGATCGACGACTCCATGCGCGCCCATCTCACCGAGGCTGTCAAAACCCAAGTGAAGCAAACTAATTCGGAGCTTGCCGTCATTCCGGGTGGATTAGCCAAAGAACTCCAACCACTAGATGTTGGTGTCAACAGGTCGTTCAAAGTTAAATTACGAGCTGCGTAGGAGCATTGGATGACAGAAGGCGAACACACATTCACCAAGACAGGGAGGCAACGCCGAGCGAGTTACGCCTCTGTCTGCCAATGGATCGTGGATGCTTGGGCTAAGGTATCAGTCTCAAGTGTCGTCCGAGCTTTCACGAAGGCTGGAATAATCTCCGAACAGCTAAGTAACAGCAACGAGACTGATTCGGATAATGATGAGAGGGATCCGGGCATGCTTGATGCCGAAATTACCCAGCTGTTTACCATAACTCAGACACGGGAGGTGAAGAGTTTGATGGAATTGTGGAAGTTGAATGTACTGGAAAAAGTGAGTGGATTTTTCAATATTTAATGTGTTACAGCTTAACAGTGTTGAGAGTTACTGTGAATGAGCTTAGTAAAGGTCGAGTTATCTGACTGTTTTGTCTTAATGTGCCTTATAATCTGGTGCGCCTTATAGTGCGGAAAATACGGTAAATTTATTTATATAGCACAATTCACAGATTACAAATCACAAAGTGCTTCACAATAAATCCAGAAATATAAATAAAATAATATAAAACAGTGAAAAAATTAATTAAAAGCTTGTTTGTATAAAAATGTCTTCAGCTGCTTTTTAAAGGAGTCAGTGGAGTGTGCACATGTGCGTCTATGCTGCAATAGACGTAGGCTGCTGGGGGATTCCCATGATGCACTGGGTGTTTCTTCTTCACTCACTATGTGTTAACAGACCTCTCTGCACTGAATCATACCTGTTATTAATCTGTGTCTCTCTTCCACAGCAGGTCTGTATCCTGTCTTCCTCCCTGAGCCTGACTCTGCCGCAGCACAAACAGCTCATTTATTCAAACAGTAACTACGTTCATAGCATCAGTGACGAGAGCGTCCACGTGAGCATGCATTCATCACACGTTGTTTCCATCTTGTGACTGTGTTCATCATGCAGATTGATGTAGACTTATCTCATCAGTCTTTTTTCTGAAAGTTTGACCTCGGTGACCTTCAGTCCAGAGTCTTGGAGATGTTGTGGCGGTCAGTGTTCAGTGCCGCCGCCCGGCCAACCTCACCTGCGGCTCTCTGAGCCAAGAGGTGAGAGCCGCTGCTGCAAACTCCACCCCCTGCTACCACGTGTCAATCAGATGAACCTGAGGTGTCGCAACGATCGCAGCGTGAAGAAATGTGAACTTTGACCTCTTGGGCCAGCTTCCAGGTGAACGAGGGTTTCTCGATCCTGCCCACGTCGGTATTTTGTCGTCGCGTGGAGGCGCTGATGATGAGCAGAATCTGATGCAGCTGTTTAATACGCCAACTGTTCATTTCTGTTAAAATTACATGTAAACAGAAAGTCTCCACAGTCCATGAAGTCAGCACTGGACCACATCTTACAGACAAATGTTTCATTAATCGGCGTTCGTTCAGCTCACCACTGATCAGTTGGTCATTCAGAGAAAATAATCCATAATCAGCTGCCAGCAGGTCGGCGCTATAATAAGATTGTGTTATTTAAAGTGAACAGGCGTGATCAGATGCACTGCTACTGTTGGTTATATACACGAATAAATAAAGATAGAACATATTTATCAGTCGTGTGTAATATTCATACAAGTGTGTTTGATGTGGGACGATGAGCGGCGTCTCCGTGGCTGTGAGCTGGAAACAGATCATGTGACCAGCTGTGACACCCCCACAGTGTTCATTACTGTGTGAGCTGGTGATTTTCCATATTCATGTATGTTTAGAGAAATGATTTTGTAGCCTCAGTATATGCTGAGCTTCTCGGGGCCTCTGTGGGCTGTTGGTGTCCTGGCCTCAGCGGGACATTAAACTCACACTTTGAGGGATGAAGGTGGGGAAGTTTTAGCATCGCTGCTCAGGTGTTGGAGGGTAAATTGGCTGCTGTGACTCTGAGGATGTGGAGCTCAGGTGAGCTCAGACTGACGATGATGATGATGGAGGATGTGTGATCTGTAGCAGCAGGTCTGGACGTCTGTAGAAAGCACGACTGAATCTTCTCTAAAAGCAGCTGAAACTGTCACGCATTACAAACACGTCAGCATCCAGCTGCAGGCTGATGTTCTTCAGACACCATGAACCATCATCACGAGTTCATGGATCGCCTTCATGCTCCACCTCAGTCCAGCAACAGGATCTCACCTCCATCATCATCCGTCCATGATGGTGGTGGCATAGCTCAGGAGGTGGAGCACGTCATCTGCTAATCATAGGGTTGATGGTTTGATCCCTGGCTGCTCCAGCGTGCCAAGATACTGAAGGTTGTTCTCGATGCTTTCATCGGAGCGTGAACGTTAAGGCGCTTTCACACAGGACGCAGCGCTGCGCTCTCAAACACATCCGTCTCTACTGTTTGCCCCACACAATAACGGTTTACCGCTACGCCGAGCAAAGCGCCAAGCACGCCAGCGGAGTACTCGCGCATGCCGCAGTCTTGAACTTTGACCCCTGCAAAGTTCAAGACTGCGGCATGTGACGTACCTTCACGTGGCCAATAGAAACAAAGCCTTCAGTTCAACCACACGGTGTGTGTCTGAGTTCGATGAACTGACACAGGTTTACGTGCATCTGTGGGGACCTCCAGAGCCAGCAGCTCTGTGGGAGGAGAGCTGTGCTGTGGAAACGACACACTTTCACTAGTGACAAAGGTTTCATCTTTACGAATGAGCCATACATGTTTTAATTAAATATTTGAACACAAACTCTGGTAGAAGATCCAACGGCAGAGATACGTGTTTTGAAATGACAGGAAGTGGGCGCATCTCGTACAAGCAGAGCGCAGCGGCCGGCGCAACGCAAATTTTGGGTCGTTCGCTCTAGCTAGCGGTCAGCGCAGCGTCCAATGTGAAAGGACCTTCAGACAGAAAACACACAGATGTAGAAATGAAGTGTGAGTGAGTATGAATGAGTGAAAAAAGCATATAAAGTGCTTTGAGTGCTCATCAACCCCAACCGCTCCACCCTGGTGCTGCCGGAGGGTTCTTCCTGTTAGAAGGGAGCTTTTCCTTCCCACTGTCACCAAGTGCCTGCTCATAGGGAGGCGTCTGATTGTTGGGTTTTCTCTGCATTATTGTAGGGTCTGCCTTACGGTACGACGCTCCTTATAAAACTGAATTAAAAAGTAGAGGACTACATGAGAACCAGTCCAGTTACCCTCAGAGTCCAGACCGACAGACCCACAGTTACTCTCAGAGTCCAGACCCACAGACCCACAGTTACTCTCAGAGTCCAGGCCCACAGACCCACAGTTACCCTCAGAGTCCAGACCCACAGACCCACAGTTACTCTCAGAGTCCAGACCCACAGACCCACAGTTACTCTCAGAGTCCAGGCCCACAGACCCACAGTTACTCTCAGAGTCCAGACCCACAGACCCACAGTTACCCTCAGAGTCCAGACCCACAGACCCACAGTTACTCTCAGAGTCCAGACCCACAGACCCACAGTTACCCTCAGAGTCCAGACCCACAGACCCACAGTTACCCTCAGAGTCCAGACCCACAGACCCACAGTTACTCTCAGAGTCCAGACCCACAGACCCACAGTTACTCTCAGAGTCCAGGCCCACAGACCCACAGTTACCCTCAGAGTCCAGGCCCACAGACCCACAGTTACCCTCAGAGTCCAGACCCACAGACCCACAGTTACCCTCAGAGTCCAGACCCACAGACCCACAGTTACCCTCGGACACCTGAAGGACCGAGCATGCCGCGTTTAAATACAGATCAAAAAACGGTGCTAGAAAAACATCTGAAACAGTCGGACCTTCATCCCTTAAAGGGAGCTGAAATTTTGCATCATTCCTACTAAGCAGGGAATCTTTCCACTGGAATTCCCGAGATGGTCAGGTGGGATCAGCTTTGATGATTAACCAATTTTTGTGGCCTTAAAGACACGGTGCTGAGGTGAGGTTTCCACCATTAGGTAAGGGCAGGTGAGTTGACTGGCAGGTCAGCAATGATGTTTCATGGATGTTTGAATGCAGTTTTTCTTTCTTCAACAAAATCTGGAAGTCTCTGATCCATCTGTGGGTACCGGACCTGAATCTGAATATGTTTCTGTTAACAGGAGCGAGGGAGGGAAATACCAAAGGTCTGGTAGTAAAATGACTGCAGGTTTTACCCTGATGTGTCTGTAATGTCTCGCTCTCAGGCCTCACCCCCCACTTTGGCACCGGTTCAGTTCTCTGTGTTACAGCGTGTTAGCATCAGAACAGGTGCATCAGCTGCGTGACCCGTGCGCCTTCACCAAAGCTCATCTCTGATTGGCTCGAGGAGTGTTCTTTGGGCGGATCTTGAGAGAGAGCTCCCACAGCGCCTCCTCAGCCAGGTGATCGCTGAAGTCGTTAAAGAAGGAAATGATGTCATCATCGGGCAGCAGAGTGTAGCTCCTGCAGAGAGAAACAGCTTCAGCATACAACAATACAACCACGAGGTACTCCTAATGATTGAGGAGGAACTGCTCTGTAGGTAACTGACACTTGCTGGTAGCTCCTCAGGGTGTCCAGGATGTTAAACTGCTGCCAGCGTTTGGAGAAGTTAACCTTTGAACCCTGTGATGTCATCAAGGTGTCGGGATTCCCAAGGTGGACAAAAGTCAAGTCCTGCAGAATCAAACCCCTGAGAGAGAGAGACGGGCGGACAAAGCATCAGCCTTCAGGCCTGAAACATGAAGCTGCAGTTCCTCTGACGTCCAGCAGAGGCAGCAGTGAGTCAGTCCCCATAGACTCCAATGTTAAAACTTTACAGCAGAAACAAACATGTTTACAGCCGGATACACAAACTGTTTGGTCTGTGGATAGTTTCCTCCTTCATAACGCCTGCTTACATTGTATTGTTAGGGGCGTGGCCTCTTTGACTGACAGGTGGCTGTAGCTGCCAGCTAGGCTAAACCTCAGCCAATTGGAGATCCTGAACTGGACCTCTGGACTGTGTTTGTGCTGTTGGAGCCTTTTATCTGAGCAATAATGTGGCTGCTGTGAGGTTGATCACATAGACACGTTCTACATTAGGGTTACTGCCCAACAGGTAGGGTATTTACGTACAGGTAGGGTATGCAGGGAGGCTCCACTTCAGCCAGAGCTGCTCTGTAGGCTCTGAAAGAGGATGAACTGTCGATCAAGGTGCTGAACTCCTCCAGAGCCTGAAGCCAAACAGACATAAAACACTGTTAATGCACTGAGGCGAACCGATGAAATAATCCCAGTGAACTCGATCTGACCTCTGAGGTGCTTTTCTGCCAGTCCAGGCGTCGCAGAGGGGCGGAGTCCAGCGCTGACAGGATTGACAGGTACGAGTTAAAGTTATTGAGCTTCCTCAGGTGCTGCAGGAAAAAAGAACATGTGCGGTCTGACAAGATGACATGACAACAGACCACAGTCTGACACACAGATTTTGTAATGATGCAGAGAATTTGTAAAAATAAATCTTTTTATTCCAGTTTGTCAGTCTAATAAGTTCTGATGTAGCTGCTGTCCTCCCTGACTGGAGGTCCAAGACTGAAACCAGCTTTGAATACAAATGAAGAGACAAAAGGACTTTTTCTACTGCAGACTCTAACGACCTTCATGATCTTCAGGAACTTCAGCAGCAGCCTCTCTCTGTCGTGAGGTTTGTCCTGAAGGATGATGACGGAACGAACCCTGAAATCACAAAAAGAAGGTTCATTAGAAGCTTCTCCTTCTCTGTCTGACAACCAGTGTGGCACAAACCGTAATGAACCACGTGGGAAAGTAAATGTGTCGGGCATTTCTCTTGCCTTCGGAGTATGTGTGATTGCTACAGTGCTGGACAGGAAACAAAGGTTTCAGAAAGCCGATTGTGATTGTGGCATAAAAGAATAACATCATAGAGGCATTTTCTGAGGGGGCTTTTGATGCTCTTTCTCCAGCACGATTCTGATGGAAACAATAACCTGATGGAGTCACAGATTGTGTTTCTTTGACAGAAGGAAGTTGTGTATCTGCCGGTTGTGTTGATGTTTTACCAGAAGGAGACGTTGTTGAAGTGTTGAGTGAACTCTGTCAGGTTGGGACTCTTCTCCTCATTCTGCTCCTTTGACCACAGCAACACCTCTGGAAGCTGGACAGGTGAGAACAACCAACTGTCATCCCAGTGCACCAAACCTGCACCAAACCCTAACCCTGCTCTGGCAGGTCGATGGAATAAACAGACTGAATCATGTAAACACAGAAAAGGTTTTTCTGTGGCAGCAGATCGTGATGCAGCCACACTGTAAACCAAGAGGTACCACTGCACGTGCTGCTGGAAAACTCAACGAGGAGACGGCTCTTTGTGCCCCAAAGCATCATTTACCTGTTTACCATAAACCAGGTATGAATACTTTGTGTTCTCAAGCAGGTTCATGAGAACAGCTGAGAAGCAGGCGTGAGAGAGGCGGGTCTGTACCTCGATCTTTGTGAAGAGTTCAGCATCCAGCAGAGTCAACTGTTCAGCTAAATCCTGACTCCTGAAGTCCAGCAGAGTTCCCGGTCTGAGGCAGAGGGGACAGAAACATTCAAACTTGACCAATGACAGCTCAGCGTGCTTTCAACCTGTCAGGTGTGAAGGCTTACCTGGCAGCCACACCCTTGGCAGCAAGTGGACGGAGTGACTGAGGTGAGCCAATTAGCTTCCACCTCTTCTCCATCTTTGACAGGATGTTGGAGCGCAGCTGGTGGGCCGGTCCCAGCTCTCCACCAATCAGAAGGCTGAACACCAAGTTCATCAGTAGCAGAAGCACATCAGAGTCGAGCTCTATCACACTGATGACACACGGCCAAAAGTATGTGGACAGCTGATCATACTCGATAGATTTGAAAAGATCAAGTGTGGCATTAAAAAGTGTCCCGTGGCCCACATGGTTTCTTATCAGCCAATCAGCTTGGCTGTAGAGATAGTGTCTGTCTCCTGAATCCAAACTGGAAGCTGGTTCCACAGAAGAGGGGCCTGAAAACTGAAGGCTCTGCCTCCCATTCTACTTTTAAATACTCTAGGAACAACAAGTAAGCCTGCAGTGTGAGAGCGAAGTGCTCTAATAGGGTGATATGGTACTACAAGGTCATTAAGATAAGATGGGGCCTGATTATTTAAGACCTTGTATGTGAGGAGCAGGATTTTGAATTCTGGATTTAACAGGAAGCCAATGAAGGGAAGCCAATACAGGAGAAATCTGCTCTCTCTTTCTAGTCCCTGTCAGGACTCTTGCTGCAGCATTTTGGATTAACTGAAGACACAGAGGCCTTTATGTGAGGTTAAAATCATGTTTAAAAACTGCTCATAAGTCTATCAGGGGCTCTGGAAACAGGAGATCTTACCTTTGTTTCTAATGCTTTTATTCATAAATCCTAACTCACACTTCCAGGTATTAAGCAGGAGTCCATGTGAGCGCCTACATAAGTCTCGCTTTCCTGCTGACGTGTGAATATGAGAGATGGTCTCCTTTAATCACAGCCAGAGGCCTCTGCACTCTGAACAGTCTTAATGAAGAACACCACTGCATACACTGTGTGTGTAGATCTGTGTGTATTTCTCACCATAGTTCGTCCACCACGCCCACCAGCAGGTGGAAAGTGTTTTTGGCAGCTGTCAGGTCTGCACGTTCCCGTCTGCCACACAGGTGTCTGTACGTGTTGGCAGTTAAAGAGTCACAGTAAACAGAGTGGACGAACACACAGATAATCTCTGTGGGAAAACACGTGAGCAACGATGAGCTGCTGAACTAACACAGAGCAGAGAATCACATCGTCTGCACAGACAAACATGTTCCTGCTGCTTCTGTCCAGCCTCCACTCAGTGTGAGAGAAACAATACTTCAGAGCAGCAGCCATTTGTTTTAATAGCACTGTGTGCTTCTTCTTAATGCTGTTGCTGAAGCTACAAGCAAAGCTGGTGGGCCCGGCCTCAAAGTGTGTTTGAGGATATCTGTGCTGGAGTTTGCTGATGACATCGTTTGGACTGATGAAGCTCCTGTAGGTGCAGAGGAAGGCTTCACGGTACAGGTCCTGGTCTGCAAACACACATTCACACATCATCTAACATAGAAACACTCTGAGTGAAGCTGAAAAATAGTTCATGCGTTAGTTCTTTACTTCTAAGCTGGACTGTGGTAAACCCCAAAGCGCCCCGAATAAAGTTTCTGCAGCAGCGTTTCCTTCTGAGCTGCATCAGCTCGTCACAGCATTAAAGAAGAGCTGAGGAGATCACCTGCTGCCTCTGATGTCATTTTTGGACTGTTTCCTGTTAATGATGTGCTCGTGCTCATGTGTTTGTTGGATCTGATGCTCTGTGGAGCGTCTGCACAGGTGTGACACAGGTGGTGTCTCACATATGATTCAGCATCTTCTCCAGCCAGGTGTCTACCAACACTCACCTCTGCTGCTGGGCCCCGTAGCATAGACCAATAGGACATCAGGTGAGGCCGCCTTTACATCAGGCCCCTCCTCCTCCTGAGACACAGGTCAAAGGTCAGCAAACAGGTTAAGTGAAAGATTTAAAGTGTGTGTGTGTGTGTGTGTGTGGGGGGGGGGGGTCAAAGGTCAGAGCAGCACCTCAGACTTCATGGTGATTCTGCAGAGAATCTTCTTCTTGTCAGTCAGTAACACCTCCTCCTGCTCCTCCGTGCTGCTCCTCCTGTCAGGCTCCGCCTCCTGCTGGACACTCTGGGAACTGCAGGACAGACAGAACACTGAAGGAGTGTGTGTGTGTGTGTGTGTGTGTGTGTGTGTGTGTGTGCGTGTGTGTGTGTGTGTGTGTGTGTGTGTGTGTGTGTGTGTGTGTGTGTGTGTGCGTGTGTGTGTGTGTGTGTGTGTGCGTGTGCGTACAGGTGTGTGTGTGTGTGCGTGTGCGTACAGGTGTGTGTGTGTGTGTGTGTGTGTGTGTACAGGTGTGTGTGTGTGTGTGCGTGTGCGTACAGGTGTGTGTGTCTGTGTGTGTGTGTGCGTGTGCGTACAGGTGTGTGTGTCTGTGTGTGTGCGTGTGCGTACAGGTGTGTGTGTACAGGTGTGTGCGCGCGTGCGTACAGGTGTGTGTGTGTGTGCGTGTGCGTACAGGTGTGTGTGTGTGCGTGCATACAGGTGTGTGTGTGTGTGTGTGTGTGTGTGTGTGCGGCCTCTCACCTGTCTCCGCCCTGGCCCTCTTCAGTCGGCCTGTCAGCTGAGTCCTGGCGATGTTAGAAACAAGAAAACTTTGGTGACGACATAAAGTCAAAACCATCCAAACATTTTCAGACCTCGCTGACCTGCTGCTTCTTCTTCGGTGGTAGAATCGGAGCAGGAATCAGCTCAGGTGAGGGAGTGAAGTCTGCGTCCAGCTGTGTGTCCAGATGTGCGTGAGAGAGCTGGTAGGAGGTGTCGAGCTCTCGATGTCGGCTGTTGTATCTCTGACTGAAACCTGGAGGCCTCTGATAGAACATGAGGGGGGACTGATCGCTGTAGGACGAACAGAACTGAAGGTACTCGTGGACTGCAGACAGACAGGTAAGAGACAGGTGAGACAGGCAGAAGAGAGACAGACGAATGAGAGACAGGTGAGACAGGCAGGTGAGAGAGGCAGGTGAGACAGGCAGTTTAATGGATTTTCCAGTCATACTGATTATGGATCAGCTGTTCTCTTCCTGTTCACTCACTGTGTCGTTTCTTCTCAGGGAGGGGAGGGGGTGTCTTGCTGGGGGACAAAGGGGAGGAGACAGGTTCATCTGGGCCTGTGCTGTCATCACACTTGGCATTGCTCTGGTCCTCAGGGGCAGAATCGAACCCAAAGCATGGCTGAGTCTGGGAGCTTGTGTTACCTGAAGTTCACAGACAGAAAGTCAGGCTGACAGACAGAGAGGGGGACAGACAAGTCACTCAGGTGTGTCCTCACCTGTGGTGCTGCATCGCCTCTTCTCCGGCAGGGCAGGAGGGAGACAGGAGGAACCAGGGAGAGGGGGGAGTGTCTCTGAGGAGGACTGATCTGTGTCAAGGAAGGCATAGTCTGGATCGTCCTCTGAAGACAAGAAACAGAAAGTCAGAACATCACAGACCAGGTCCATCAAGACCAGAACATCACAGACCAGGTCCATCAAGACCGGAACATCACAGACCAGGTCCATCAAGACCAGAACATCACAGACCAGGTCCATCAAGACCAGAACATCACAAGTCAGAGCCAGTTCAGAATATCACCTGTACAACCACCTCTCCATTCTGATTGGCCGAGCTGTGTGGTGGGAGACAACCCGTCTCCAAACAATGGCAGTCGTTCTCAAACAGACAGGTGAGGGTGTGCAGATTTATAAACACAGGTTGAACAGGCTGAAATCGATCAAGTCGGTCTGCTCTGATGAGTGGAGCTGCAGCAGGGACTCCACCCAGCTGGTTGGGGTTATTTTCCTATAAAAAGCGAGGTTGCTGTGCGCCTGGGTCATTTTGCAGTTGAATTGCTGTCCCGCATCAGCTACGTCACTATTTGTAGACGAAATCTCAGTTTCAGATCTCTGAGGTCTGAATGTAAGAAGTTAAAGTGAGTTTCTGTGTCTGCACACGGCAACAGATTGCCATTTTGCACACTTATCACCCATAATCACAGTATGATGACAGATAGATATACTTGCATGCATACTTGGAGACTTGACTCCTTTCAGTTGCAGACTGGCAGCAGATTGACTGAACTGCACTTTTATTGCTGTCTTCGTGCACCAAAGTCACTCTGAGCTGACTGACTGATCACAGACCAGTTCTCCGTCTTCAAAGCAGCTACTCAAAGGCAACGAGACTGCAACTTCACTGCGCATGCTCACTATCATTTTGGTCATCTCGTTGTCTTTATGCAGTGTGACTGCAGCGTAACCCTCTATACTCGTTTTGTTCACACGGAGACGAATCAGCACATATACACACAGTATCACCCCAAAGCCCACACTTCCCACACAGCTCACCAATCTGAGCCATGGTCCGACTAACCCACATCACTCAGGACACTGAGTGTCTTTCTATTGTTGCAGACATATTCCTGCTGTTTTTAGATGTATATTTGATTTCGGCACAGTCGGCGTGGAGCGTTGTACATGTACAATGACAGTAAAGTCTTTTCTATTTTATTCTATGAGATGAAAAGATATGTTCATGGACAGTCAAAAAAACTGAAATGTTAAAAGTGGTGACTGTTTGATGAAGAGCCCTGACTGCTTTGGGTCTAAAACAACTTCAAGCTCATTGATGTGTTTGTTGTTTTCAGTTTAAATGTTTAGTCTGTGTCTGTTTCATCAGCTTCAGGCGTGGGCAGCAAACAGCTCGCTCATTTATTTTACATCTATTCTGTAAAAACAAGGACAGAGCAGTTAATAGGATATTGGGGAAATGTAGATAACACGCATCACAGTGCTGTGATGTCATTCCATTCTTTCTCTTCAGGCGTAACAAGAGAAGAAGAAGAAATACGTGAGAGACTTCCTGTACAGGTGACTCTGGCTGTGTCCCAATCCAGCGACCGACACGCGACGACGGCTGTCCCACTCCGAAGTGTTCTCCAAATGCGCCGTCGATTTCCCCAAATTTGAAGCGTGGTCCGGTGCACGCTTCGTGGTCCCATATATCCCAGAGTTCATAGCGCGGTGGTGGGTGTGGATAATTTTGCAGAAAAAAACGGCAGAAGCGGAGCAGCCAAAGAGTGAACTTTCAAAAGTAAGTACTGAATACGATGTCACTTATTTATGTGCAAATGTTTAATAAAGAAGAACATTAAAACATTACTGTTGGCCACATGTCGGCAAAGTTATGTGACATTAGTGACGTTTGTACTTTCAGCGTTTACTTGGTTTTAAAGCCTTTAATTATCCATAAAATCATCACATTCTCTGTAAGATTAAGGTCGACTATTGTATTATTATATTTTAAAGTCAGTCATATATCCACAAACACAACAAGCTGAAAGTCAGTGATGCTGCTCGGTTTGCAGTCCTGAATATCACGGCACAAGCAGGATTCACTGCACTGTTAATGTTAGCTATGTTATATTGCTGCCTCTGTTCGGTGGTGTCGAGCCAAACGGACTTTAACGTGTGTTTGAACGAGCTGACGGTTCACTCGTTAAGCTGAAAGAAAGATGCTTTAATCACAGGAGTCACACATGTGTCCACTGGACCATCTGGGAACTCTTCTTGTTTAGCACTCGTAATAACACAAACACTAAATCCTCCTTCTCTTGTGCTGTTTTGTAGCAGTGTATACACCTGAGACTGTCACCTGTCTGTCTGTCCTGCACTCTCTCTCTGTTTCTTTCTCTCTGATTGTGGAATAAAAGTATGAACATGTATTTATAAGTTACACTTGTGTTTGAATCCTGCAGCTTATCACACATTTGATTTCCATGTGTGACAACTGCAAGTGTCCAGAGTGAGGACAGACTGAGGGACCCACTGCTGCACATCATCTGTGAGGCTTTGCACCCCTGATGATCCACCAGGACAAACTCAGCAGTGTGTGAGGAAGAGGAGGAGGAAGAGCCAGCAGCAGCTGACAGATGGAGAGAATAGACAGACTGTTCCCTGTTTGTGAAGGACTGCTAGGAAAGTTTAAAATAACTAATTGTCTGTCCTGAATCAGTCTTATTAGGTAATGTTCAAATAATGTTATCATTCCAGTGTTTTCAGTGTGGGAGAAAGTACTCAGGGCCTTCAAGTTACACACTATGAAAGGCAGCAACAAGTTTAATATTCAGAAACCTAAAGTATGTATCAGCAGCAGAATGGAGCTAAAAATAAATGTTTGTTTCAGTTCTATGAAGCTTTGAGTATTTTGGATTAGTAGCACTGCTGTGTTTGTTGCATCATATTGCTGTAATTGTTTATATGCTTTATATATTCTGAGGTAAGTTGATCTATAGTGTTACATCATATTCTATAAGGATGTTATGTGTTTGTTTACTTTCTGCCCAGTTTGACCCATTTAGCAGAAGTCAGCCTGTTTAAGGCTCTGATATCTATTCTGTGTGACTTAAAGCAGTTATGACATGGTCTGATTTTCTCACCCAATAAAGGAATATTTCATATATCAGTCTACTCTTTGTTTATCAGAAACAGTTATCACAGCTCGTACATTTTCCTTTTTACACATATATGTAAGCATTGAGCCAAATTTAGTAATGCCAACATATTAAACGAACAATATTTGTCTCTTATATATAATACATCTATATATACACTGTCAAAGATACTTGTCTTTGAGTGAAGATTTAAGGTGATAGGAAATATAAATAACTGCAACTTTAATCTTTGACACGGAGTTAAAACTCACTGCTGTAATATATATATATATATATATATATCATAATAATCTGACAATAACTATAATATTGGCCATATTATAATTACATTCCCAAAGTGAGATGACTTTAGTCTCATGAACAACATTAGCTGATTGTTATTTACTAGCTAATCTTAAATGACTGTTCAGTACATAAATGAAGCCCAACAA